>NW_027527808.1:770026-1015026 GCF_008692635.1 Crocuta crocuta
TAATTTCTTTTTCTTTATCAAACATTGGGTCCTAGAATTTCAAAACAGGATATACTTGCAAATGGACTGGCCATAATATTCAAATGCAATTTTCTTTTCTTTTTTAAAACCTTTTTTATCATATTCAGTTTTATTTTCTTAATTAGTCCCTATAAAGATGATCTTTAAGGTTTTTCTGTCATCATAGATTTACATAAAGTACATGAAATATTTTTCCTATTTTGTGTATAAAACAAAAAATACACTGGGATTTTTATTGAAAACTTAAAAATGTAATAGATTCTCTTTTTCTATATGTTTTTAGGATAAAATTCTTAATTTCCTATCCTATCAACTCATTATTATTGGGTACAGTTGGTTGCAGTTTAATAATACTGAGACAAACGACAACCATTTGCAAACTGTACTTATTGTTAAGAATCATGTGGATAAATAATGCTGTAAGAAGACTTGCAATAGTAATAAACTTAAACCAGTTCAAATCTACTGCAGAAAAACTAGGTAGTTCCTACAGACATGTTTTTGTCCTTTGCCCCATAAACTGGAATGGTACCAGAGGACCAGGCAACTCTATATACCTGGGTATGGTGGAAATAGAAGAAAACCACCAGGAAGAAAAAAAAAAGTGACAGCTGACTTCTATACCTCATCACCTTCCCAGTACCCTCTCCCCAGTTGCCACCAGCTCACTCTGCAAGTCAGCAAGCAGAAAGATGCAGCCAGAAAAACATTATCTTAATTGTTCATCTGATCTCAGACCCCAAATTTTCCTAACTTTATATAAGTTAGTATATTTATATTGAACTTGTGATTTCAGAACCAGAAAAACAAATATGGGGAAATCTTCTTAGGAAAACTATGCCTTAATATTTTTCTCAGTGGAAGATGATACGGGAGTAGAAGCTATATATAAGTTCAAATATTCACTGTAATGGATTACAACCTGTCTAATCAATTGACAAAGGATTTCCTCTAGTGACTAGCCATGGGTCAGACAAGTTACATCAACTTTATGTACCCAAATTTCCTCATCTATAAAATAAGGATATTCATAGTTCATCGAGTTATTTCAAGGAATGTTATATAGTTTTTAAAAGTCAGTCCATGAATTTAGAAAAATATTTGGTATGCAGTAAGAACTCAATAAGCACGAGTTGTTATTATTGGAATGTATTTCTTAAGATTCACATGCCTGCTAATCTCCTTAAATTATGACTTTGTGATACAATCATTTTAACCATTCAGGCTTTCTCAGTCAATACAATGTTTCCTTATTTAAAAACTCAGCTCACTATTTTAATATTCACTTTAAGTCCTTCTTCTACATAAAACCTTGTTTTCTGTTTCCTAGCTGTGGTATGCTTATCCATACAATTGCCATCTTGGATTCATAGTGGTTAGGTCGATAGTTGGTGTTATACTTATATGAACTATTTGTATTTATATCCAGCCCAAGCAAAGATGTTAAGTTGTTGATAACATTAACAATGTCTATATTTGGGTCCACATTTTGAATACAACCTAAAAAAAAAACCCCTCTTTTAAACTGGAGACTAGCTTGCTGGTTTAATGAACTTGTCTTTCACTAAAGAAATCTGAGTTCTGAAATCTGTTGGTTTATTAGAGGAAAACTGTAATCTAAGCCTTATTTATTCCAATTAATCTCATTCTGTCACCTACACCAAATCTATTCTTCCACTTCTACTCCTTTCAAACATAGAGGCACACTTCACACACAACTCAATGTGGTGTGATTGACTGTTCCCAAGTCAAGGCATGTTTAAGATGAATTGGATTATGTGAGAGTAGTAGTTTGCTATTCACCTACCTATATGTTGTCAGCATCTCTGAGAGATTCCAGTGACTTCTACCACTAAAGGTAAAGAAGAAATAATCTATTCATATACTTTTTACAGATTGTCTGATCACAGTAATTTCTTCAGAATTATGAATGAAACTGAGGGGAGACAACCTTCATTGTCTTTTATAGCCATTTAACAACCTCTAAGCTTCACTGGAATCTTCTCATTAGGGGGTGTTCTGCCCAATGTCTTCCTCTGTATTTATTAGTTTATTATTTGTTATATTTTATCTTGGTGCTCTCTTTGAAAATGTGTAACAACACAATGCATTTGGTCTACTCTGTTTAAAGTTAAATACTGCCTTTTAAATTTTCACTTCCAATAAAAGATATGTGACAAATGACATAGTAATTTTCCTATTTCTTCATGTTCATAAAACATTGATAATATGATTTTTACCTTCCCTTTGTTCTCAATTAAATGAAATGCTCCAGTACAATTAATGTGCTCTTGCAATTTAGGTTTTCTTTAGAGGTTTCTCTTGTCTCTGATTAACAGCATTTTCCATCCATTCTGAGAACCCCCGACTGCTATTCAGAATGTTCCATTATGCCTGCCAGCTATAAATACAATTGTGAACCAATATCATTTTAATTGTTTCACTAATAACTTGTTTTAAATGATTCAACAGTCATCAGGAAAGATAAGTGCTCTTGTACCCTGCAGGCTTATGGGCATGAGGGTATGAGGCAATGTAGAGTGCTGTATCAGAATAATGAAACCGTATGCAGAAGATAATGACAAAGCACTCACACTGCTGTAAAGATAAATGAAAACAGTAGATCTTCTTTCCTCAGTAATATAACATCCATTTCTAGCTCCCATTTCAACCATTAGACCTTCCAAACAGATTAATGCACAAATACACATATGCAACATGTCCTATCCTAATAGCCATATGCTCCCATTTTTCCAGGCGGACTGTGAATGATGGAGTTAACGAGCTTTACAAATGCTCTTGTTAATTAACAAAAATTGTTACTTTCTCATTTGAGGGGGGCTTTATAAATTAGACTTAATTACACCAGATAATTGCAACTGCCAGGCACCGAACAACTCCTTCTCATTCTGTCCTTTCAGTGGCAAATCAACAATTGCAACCCTTGCCTATTTGTGTAGATGAATTTAATAAGCAAACAGCCCTTTTATGTTAATGGTTTACTGGCATTCATGGGCCTGGCAGGAGAAATGTGCTGGGGGAGGGTTTGCTAATGGCAGCACATAATCACATTAATTAAAATATAACTGCCATTTAAAGATTTGTAGTGTGGAATTAGAGCATGTTGGGAACTGAGAAAATCAAGCTAGAGTGCATATTAGCACCATTACTCTGTGCTCTCTGCACAGCAGTCAGCAACCTCATGTGTCATAAATGTAATTTATGAGTGCTATTTGCTTTGAAATATATGTTTTTAGTTCACTCATTAGAATGTAAAAATTTGCAGTGTCTGCTTCAGGAGGTTCAAAATAAATTCACCACAAGCAGAGACCCATGATCTGCTTTTAACACATCCCTCAACAATGGATTTTTTAATTATGACTTTTATAATTTCTTAGAGTAAAACCAACTGTCTCCTTTCCCGAAGACAAATTTAAGACTCAATGCTACTATAAATCGTGTACTCTTTGTTATGCTTATATAATTTAGTGTAATTTTTATTGGGCCTTTAATAAATACGGTCCTTAATTTTGTCACTTTGTTCTACAGAAGGTCGGTGGAAACTGCTAAATGCTTTAAAGTTGGGCACATGCAGAGAAGACAGTTGAGACAATTTCTTGTAAAGCTTTTCATTAGTCTGTCCCTGAGATCCACTCATTAGTTTTAAAACTATCCTTGATCTAAATCAGACCCATTTTTACTGCACCTACAAAGAGACTATGAATGTACAAACTCTGGATAAATTGCCAAGGGGCCAAGGCAATACCTAGGGGAACAATGGTTAATTGATTCTTAATAACGTCAAAAGGATTCTAGTTTCAGGAACCAGCTGACTGTGACCAAATCCCACTTTACAAAAGCCTTAAACCTTTAACAGTGTAAAAACTGACGATGAGTTTTTACTTCCCTTTGTTCAACCAACCCATAAAGGCCCAAATTCTACAACTACAATTTTTTAGACTGCTAAGTAGAAGGGATTGACTGAAATACAGGATGCATGACTCTTGCAGGCTATGTGTTGCTATTTTTGTCAGTTGCTTGGACAGCTTTCCAACACCAGTAACTTGAGTATGTTATAGCTAAAGAGATTAATGCTGTGCCAGCCCCCGAAAACCAACAACCCAGCCACACTAATGAGGGATCTTTTCATGTGGAGTTCAGCGCCATAGCCAATATTGCTTCTCAAGCTAAATCTTTGTTTCACTGAAGAAACAGAGCTTCCTGGAGCCAAGGATGACTGCTCCTGAGTCTCCAGCTCTGTAAGGTTTCAACAGGCTCATTAAGTAGAAAGGTAGAATGC
This sequence comes from Crocuta crocuta, assembly GCF_008692635.1. NCBI lineage: Eukaryota > Metazoa > Chordata > Mammalia > Carnivora > Hyaenidae > Crocuta > Crocuta crocuta. Next base: position 774,348 of record NW_027527808.1, read on the forward strand.
AGGACCATCCTGGCAGCTTTTCATGTGGAATAAGATGTTGAAAAGGAGACATCAGACCCAGAATGGAGCGTCACTGGTGCTAAACCCCACGACACCAAACCAAGACAGAACACCTAACCTAACTCTAGTTTCAACCCCCCTCCCAAGAAAGTAATCTTTAACCAGTCAACATGGAATTACTTGGTGAGCACAAGTGAGGTAACTCACCCGATGGACTCTTTCCATTCTCCTTAGGAAGGTGACCTTGCCTGAAACAATGCATTCTTTGCTTATAATTTCCTTTTTCCATCACTTTTCTGCCTTTAAAAAATACTTCTCTTTATACAGTTCAGTGGAGCTTCTTTCTGTTTGCTAGATAGGATGCTGCTTGATTCATGAATCATTGAATAAAGCCAATTTGATCTTTAAATTTGCTCAGTTGAATTTTTGTTATTTAACAAAGATAAGACATTAAAAATGCATTAAGGCTATGATATAGTCCCAATGTTTAAGATTTGCTTTCTAACCAGGGTGCTGTGTTACAATTTTCTACCTACATTTTCTTACTTAGTTCTTTCTAACTAGTGGCATGTCATTATTGGGTAAATTATTGGGCTAGGGGGGCACTTTCTGCCTAGAAAATAGAATTTTTATTGTGCTTTGCATTTTCTTTGTGTGTAGATCTTGTATTGGTTCATATATGTGGCCTCTAAATAATTATATCTCCTCAAGGTCCATTTCTGGTATACAAGGTAGTTAGAATGGTAACTATAGTATTTATGCTCGGAATAATGTCCAAGCACTATCCAATGCAACTGTTTAACTAATTAGGAAATTAAGATTCACCTCAAATAATTAAGTGGTTGATCTGAGATCACATAACAAGTGAATGCGAAGATGTGGTAAACCTAGATCTTTTGATCTCTCACCAAATTTATTTGTCAATGCAGTTTCTATGTTCTGCTAGAAAAACGAGGGATCTGTTTCTGTTTTTTGTAGGTAGGTTGTCAGTTTGCTTTAGTTCAGTTTAACAAACATTTGTTGTTAGGCCTTTGACAAGGCACTGAAGATTTAAATATGAAAAAGACATGGTCTCTGCACTAAACTAGTATAATTTGCTGGGAGAGAAAAAAACCCACAAAAAAATAGATATATTTAATCTCACATGGGAAATGCGAAGACAAAGATATGTGCTGGGTGTATTTGAAATATATGAGGTTCTCAAGCATCCCAAGAGGAAGAAAGCATGTGTTTAAAGGAAAAGATATATCAAACAGAATGATGTGTGCAGAAAAATATACATGTTTCCGTACTCCCAGGGAGACTCTGGTGGGTAGAAGGAGTGTGGCAGGAGATGAAGTATATGGGCTAAATCCCATGCCATCCACAGGACACTGGATCACATAATGGAAGGCCATTTACAAGTTATCCACATGAAGGTGACATGGTCAGATTTGTATATTATATTGATTATTATGTGGTAATTCAGGGGATAGATTGAGGAGACAAAATTTGATGCAGAGAAACAAGTTAGGAAGCTGTTGTAATCGGACAGCAACAGTTGGGATAAAGAGGAAGGGCACTTGAAAAAAAGATTTATATGTGAAGAACGAGGAGAGAATAATCTGCTATGTCTCCTTGGCTTCTGATTCAGAGGCTGGCTTTCTGGTGTTTATAACTGATTTTTTCCCTTACTTGCTTTGACTTATGCTTTACTTTGAAGATGCAGGGACGTCAGTTTTAATTTAGTACTTTGGAGGCAGTACCTGGGTGGCTCAGTTGATTAAGCCTCCAATTCTTGGTTTCAGCTCAAGTCATGATCTCATGGTTTGTGAGTTCTAGCTCTGCAAAGCCTACTTGGGATTCTCTTTCTTCCTGCCCCCCTCTGCCATTTGCGCTGACTCTGTCTCTCTCAAAATAAATAAATAAACTTAAAAAAAAGAAGCTAAAACAAATGACTTTGGAGTAAAACAAATCTGAATTGAGGCTATGACTCTACCATTTTACTTACTATTGTATTACTTCACTCACTGGCTGGGTTACTTTGGACAAGATATTAACCTCTCTCAGACTCGGTTTTTGAAAGTGTAAAATTGTATTTTTTGTAAAGATAATCAATGCACTGACTTTAGAAGGTGCCTAAGCATCATTTCTGGAACATGGAAAGTGATTTTTAAAAAATGGTGTCTATTATTATTGTTGCTCAATAAGAAGTTAGGCTAAGGAAAACTTTAGATAAAATTGAAGGTTTCAGTGTTAACATTTCTACTCTTGGATCATGAATGATACTTCTCTTGTCTCCCTTAGCAAGCGGCATCGTGTTGGCATAAAACAGGCATTTAAGAAAATTTGTCCAATATATGCGAAAAATAAATGAACATCCCTATCCATCCTCCTATAGATAAAAAGGACTCCAGCTTGCTGTTACAGTCGTGTACTTAACCTGAGAGAAAATTCCACCTGCAACACTGCATGCTCCACTAAATGTTAAATGACAAGGCAGAGTTTCCAGTAATGAGATTGGGGAATGCCATCACTCCACAGGCACTGAAACCAAGTTCATTGCAATTCAGGACTACTGCAAGGGGACTTGGGATGCTTAATTTAGTGCTATCATTATTGTTTTTATATGAAAAGAGACTTAGAATTGGAAATAGCCACTCACCAGCTTTCCTGGAGTGCCCCTGTTCCAAGCATGAGTAAGTGGTTTCTTTGGGCCCTCACTGACATGTAGGTCTTCCCATACCAACTTACCATAGTACAGGTACCTGGCAATTGATTATAGCTGTCAGACGGGTAAAAGTGAGGATTATTTCCCAATTCTAAGTATAAAGAGGAAGCTGAGTAGTTATTAAAGTTTACTTTCTATTTAGAAGAGAAATTTTGGAAAAAAAGAAGAGAGTTCCTGGGGATCCAATTTCTACCTTATTTCTACCCTTCACACTATTTCTAAAAAGTGTTTTCAAATGGATGGTCATGTAGGCAATATTTTTTTAATGAATTACTATGAATTAATTGGGCTGCCTCTCTGTGTCTAACATGATAATATGGCGGGGGACATTATAGTCTATGAGATATCACATCACCTGTTATATAATACTGAAACAATGCTGGCACAACAAAGCATAATAAAGGCTCGACTGAAAAAGGAAAATGATCCAGAAACTTTGCAGAATGCTCAGGGATGATTAAAATATAAGTGACTTATGGTTGTAAGATGTCTGGTTCTTTAGCAGATAAACTGAACATCAAGGTCTTCACTTAATGTCTTGAATGACAATCTGAAAATATGAGAAGGCCTTATGGCAGCAGATTTCACTGCCATTGCTAAAAGAGAATCTATATCACTGACTCTGACAGCTTCAAGTTATGGCACCTTTCCAAACTTAGCAGTGCTTCCAGAATTCCAATTCAACTGGAAATAAAATGATTTGGATGAACACTTAACCCAAGACCAAGTGTCAAGAAGTAAAAGGTAACGTCTAGGGAAGGTATTATGCCTAATGTTTCCCTTCATGCTGCTCACACATAAACACACACAAACGCCTTTTGGTATTCCTTGTGCTTTGGTATTCCAAATGATTTTGTTAATTCTCTTCCATTGAATTAATTAATGATATATCTGTATATCTATCTATCTATCTATCTATCTATCTAGATCTATGATATTTTTGTAATTTCCTCAATCATTAGACCATTGAAAGAATGTCTAGAATGTAATAGGAACTCTATAAAGAGCACTTTATGTTTAGTGTTTGGTGGGAAAACTAACATATTTTCTGATCAATAAAACTACTCAAAAGCTTCCATTTTAAGATAGATTTGTTCATTCTATCTAGTCTTCCAGTTTTGCTCTAGATCCCTAGAAAAATTAATGTGCTATTACTTTAAAAAACCATAACTATGCAGAAAACCAAGAAAAGTACCTCATAGTTGACCAGAAAGTATGAAGATATCAACTAGAAAAATAGAAGGCATGATCATATTGAAATTTCTGACAAATAAAATATGAAAACCAGTCTCTGATTCAACAAGGCACACATACAAAAATAAGATAATTGTCAAAAATGTTCACATCTTTAAGTGTGAAGTTAAGCCTGGCATGAAGGGAATGGTAACAAATTATAAAATGTGTTCTTCTATCTGCTGTTCATCACTATCTTGTGATGACAACTGAGCTGGAAGAGACTTCTTGAGCAGAATCTCTTGGAGATACTGGTCATGGTGCCTTGTGAGAGAGGCAGGGGTATTGGAGGGAAGAACACAGTACACACCAAAGGCTATCTCCAAAGCACTCTGAAAGGGTCAGTTTATGTTCTCTGAAATCTGGAATGTGTGAACCAGTACTCATTAGTACCTACAACTTTTTAAAATGATTTATTTTCATTTAATAAGTTTTGTTTCAAATTTTAACATTTTATATTTCCCTTATGTTCATCTGTTTTGTATTAAAGTCCTCATATGAGTGAAGTCATATGATATTTGTCTTTATCTGACTAATTTCACTTAACATAATACCCTCTAGTTCTATCTACAGAGTTGCAAATGGCAAGCTTTCATTCTTTTTGATTGCTGAGTAATACTCCAGTGTGTGTGCGTGCATGAGTGCGCGCGCGCGCGTGTGTGTGTGTGTGTGTGTACACCACATTTATCCATTCATCTGTTAATGGACATTTGGGTTCTTCCATACGTTGGCTATTGTTGATAATGCTGCTATAAATATTGGGGTGCATGTGTCTCTTTGAAACAGCATATCCGTATCACTTGGACAAATACATAGTAGTGGAATTGCTGGGTCCTAGGGTAGTTCTATTTTTAATTTTTTAGAGAACGCTTTTGGCACTCACCAATGTCATGGTTACTCCTTTTATTTTTCTCAAGAAGAAAAATTCCTAAATTTCCATCAAGCAAAGGAGGGTGTTGTATTAGGGTTCTGCAGAGAAACAGAACCGATATATGTCACTTCTTTCTATATTAAATTAATGGTGGAAGGTGGAAACTTCATCACAGACATACCCAGAAATGATGTTTAATCAGCTATCTGGGCATCCCAGACAAGTTGATATATAAAATTAACCATCACAGACACACTGTGAGGATAAATGTCCATTGAAATCTGAGCTGGGAATCCTTTATATCAGAGATTTACAAACTTTATCTGGGAAAAAACTAAAACTTTTTTTTCATATGAAGGTTTTTAAGAAACAAGTCAAAATTGAAGAAAATATTTAGGTATTTACATAACAAGGAAAACAAATTTTCATGAAATTTAAATTTTAACAATAATTGAATAAGTGGTTTGTAATACAAATTGACTGAGAAGACTGTAATTCTTTTATGAGGGGATAGCATTTCATTTCATTGTGATTCAGAGTTAGTGTTCCATATCATCAAAATCAATTGCAAATTACAAATGTTTATCTGTTAATAATGGTCTGTTATGAGATTTTATATACTGAGTCTTTGAATATATTTGTGTCTTATCAGACACCATGACTTAAATGCTGTGAGTTTTAACTGTATCACATCTATTTGTAGTACATTAGTGTACAGTCATGTAATTACCACATACAGTGTCTGTCCCAAATATTCAACTGTGCCAATGTGCTGTAAAAAAAAAAAGATACGTAATCTATAAACAGATGTATATGACTATGTTCTAATAAATTTATTTATGGACACTAAAATTGGAATTTCATATAATTCTTATTTATGACTAAATATTATTCTTATTTAGATTTTTAAAAATTTAAAATTGCAAAACAATTATTTTTTGTAAGTAGTACAAAAATAGGATGGCTGTATTTGGTTCATGGGCTATAGTTTACTAATCCATCTACTGGAAATAGAGGAATTTCTAATGAATGCATATGTATATTTTTCAATCTCTTTTGGGCCATTTTCTGTTTTTTCATTGGTGCCTCTACTGTTTTCTGATTTTCATTTCTGGATATTATCTACTCACCATATTCCTCATCCTCTCCTCAAAATATCTTCTCTTTCCCCAGACTTCTTTATTAACTTTTTGATTTCTGCTCCTCATGTTATACACACAATACACTTTTAATTTTGAACATGTCCTTACTTTTTTTTTTAACGTGATTTTTTTTGAGAGAGAGAGAGACAGAGCACAAATGGGGAAGGAGCAGAGAGAGAGGGAGACACAGAATCCAGGCTCTGAGCTATCAGCACAGAGTCCAACATGAGGCCTGAACCCAAGGACAGCCAGATCATGACTTGAGCTGAAGTTGCCTGCTCAACCGACTAAGCCACCCAGGCACCTCGGCCATGTCCTTACTTTTCTTCACGGAATCTAATTACCTTCAGTTATCATCCTATATTGCCCCCATTACTCTGTTTTCTCAAGTTCAGTATACCAAGAGAGAATTTGATTGATTTCATTCACGATTTTACCATACTCATGTCATACATAAGTCATAGATTTGCCTAAGAATTGGTTGTCTTGAGATTCACAGAACACCCTCAGTTTAACCAGCTATGGGAAAGTGGTGCTGAGTTTTATGCAGTTCTATATATGGCCATCTTTTTAAGAAAAGATATATGGTGAATACAGCTACTTTTGAAGAAAATTCAAAATGAGACAATCATGTTGAGGCTCAGTTTGTCCCTTGAGTCTTTTTTTTGTTTTTATTTGCATGTTACATCTCAGTATGTCCTTTCATTTCAAATTATCTAAATCACTTTGAATTCAGGTGTGTTTTTTTTAAAAATATTAGATGGCTTAGTTCAATTATAGTATCTTTATCCTTTAATGGATTTTGTGTATTTAGACTTAAGTCTATTATTTACTTCTCTGGATGAATTTTATAATTATCTTGCTCATTTTCATAAAATATCATACTGTGATTTTAATTTAAATTTTATTTAATATTCTATATTAATTTAGAAAGAAGTGAAACTTTTACCAAATCTTATCTTCTTATGCAGAAACATAGTTAAACTTTTTATTAAAGGCTTTTTTCATATATATTTCACCAAAGCNATGTTTTAATTATATTTTAAAATATATATATGTATATATATATACACACACGTGTATTTTTCTAGTCTTATCTCAATCGTCTAGAACTTTCAGAGTAATATGTAATAATAGCAGTGTAGCATGCTCCTTCTCTTTTTTTATTCAATAAAAACTTTTGAATATTTATTACCTATTCAAAAATGTCCTAGGCTCTTGAGAAATATCAGTGCACAGCACAAAGAGCTTTGAACTTTTGAGACTGCACTTCAGTGACAGAAACAATGAACAATAGGCATAATAAATAAGTAAGCAATATAATATGTAAGAAGTTGATAAAAACAACGGAAGAAAATTAAAAGTATGGTAAGGTCTAGGGGACTGAGAAAGAGGGAATAAGAAACTGGGCTACAATTTTAAATAATGTGGTTATGGTAGATCTTATGGAGAAAGAGACATTTTAGTAGAAGCATAAAGTACAATTTCTAACACATTTTCTATTGTTATTGGTCTATTCTGATTTCTCAATTTCACCTAATTTTATTTGAGCACTTTATGTGGGCCTGAAAAAACTTCACATAGTATTGTAGTTAGAATTTATTGATATCAGATTATAATCAGTAGTCACATGACTTCTCAATTTCTTTCATATCTCAAACCTAGTATTTTCCTTAAATGGTTAACTTATGATGTATCTCTTTAATTATTTTTAAATTTATTTATTTTTGAGAGACAGAGAGAAACAGAGTACAAGTGAGGGAGGGGCAGAGACAGAATGAGACACAGAATCCAAAGCAGGCTCCAGAATCTAAGCTGTCAGCACAGAGCCCAACATGGGACTCAAACTCACAAACTGTGAGAGCATGACCTGAGCCAAAGTCAGATACTCAACCAGCTGAGCCACCCAGGTGCTTCAAAATGTATTTCTTTAAAATACTAAGCTTAGTTTTATTTATTTTGTTCTTATATTTTGGTATTTATTATTTTTGTGATTAATTCTTTAAATGTTTTTCATGGTTTTCTTGCTCTTTTTCTAGTCACTTGAATGAATTACTTAGTGAATTAATTCATTTATTTTTGTTCCTAAAATATCTATTGAAATTTAGAGTAGGAGCTCTTAATGATCAAGACTGGAAGAAAATTAATATGATGATATTGGATTTTACCCCTCAGGATAAAATACATTTCCATGGGTCCATACTGATATAAATTATCAAATAACAAATTCATTAAGGCTACACATTTTCCAAGATCTGCCATTTACCTAATATCTCTTAGGTTTCATATATAAAGATCTCTTATTGTTCTTCAAATTCTTAAAGGAGTTCTTTACTTAAAGAAGTCATAGAACACTTTTTGGAAAAATTATACAAATATATAATTTTTTAATTTTAAAAAATAGTTGTGATAACAAATAATGAAAGAAATATTGATTCTGAATCTTTATATTAGACTGGAGTGCACATTTGAGATCTCTATGCAAGATACTTTATGCCGACTAAAAAGAACATTATGTTTTAGAACTGGTCAACTCATCTATCCTTCCCACCCTATCTCTTTGAAAATGTGTAAACTGGTGTCACACTCAAACTCAGGGTTTTTCTAGATTTAGATGCTGTTATTTGATAATACTCTTCGTATTTCTGGCCTTCGTATGAAAACTCTCTCTTAATCTTTCTCCAGCCCATAATAGTCCACAAACTTTCACTGACACAATAAGTACACTCTGACAAAAATTTTCTGTTGTGATTTGCTTTTCAGCTGTGTATGAAAACTAAGAAAAGAGTGGGAGCCAGGCAGAGCGGGCCGAACATTCATGAGCGATGCAGCAGGATTCCAGAAAAATAATTTCTCAATTATCCCAAAGATTCTACATTGAAATATCCAGTTGCTGTTGATCCTTCCCACAGGAGGACCTAAAACTACCTAGAGGACGGCGTAGGTAACATTCCCATATCTGTAAGTACACTCAGATAATCTCTGAAAATTTTGCCTTTTAAGGAAGCTGGAAGTTTTTTTTATGACTATTGGAATGCTTCCATTAACAAAGTACTGGTATATAATGACACAGCATAGCATGTGCTAGGCTGATAACCTCTGACCCCGGTCTTCTGTGGGGTGAGACAGAGAGCTCCTTTCATAAATGTCTCCTTTGCTTCTGCCTGCCTAGTGCTTATAGGTAAGCTTTTTTCTTCTTGCCTTGTTTTAACCCGAATTCCTTATCTCGCAGCTAGGAAAAATTCCTGGATTTTGCCAATACTTTCAATCAGCAAAGTGCCTTTGGAAAATCCAATGTACTGCAATATCACCACTCTACAAGGATGTTTTTAATATGAATTTTTAGTTTTTGTGAATTGCCTATAAATATTTTAAAAGGAAAAGTAGAAGACGGCACAACAGGAGTTAGTGCCCTAAGGCTATTTTAATGCAGTCTATTTTAAACATCATTTCAATCTGAAATATTCACTAGTTCTACTGTTCTTTTTAAATATTTATTACATCAGAATATTTCAAGCACTAATAAATACATTAAATAACATTGATTTATTGTTTAGATAAATTTTCTTATAGGAGAATATGCACAATTTTGCATATTTTTATTGACAAACGAACTTTGTTATTCAAAAAAAGTTAAACTTGACTCTATTTTTATAATTTGTTAACAATAGTTTCAAAAGATAATTTATGTAAATAAGAAAAGTAAACATAAATATTTGGATTTATTACAGATACTTTAAAATTAGGAATGCTGAGTTTTAAGGTATTTTAATTTATATATTATACAAGAAAAAATACTAGCTTTTAAAAACTTATTTTAGGGAAGAATAATGAAAATAAGATAGAATTTTGTATCATTAAAAGAGTATGTTAAATAAGCCAATTTGTGTATTGAAAACCTAGTTTTGAAACTGGAACTCGGGGTCCCAGGGTGGCTCAGTAGTTTAAGCGGCCGGCTTCGGCTCAGGTCATGGTCTTGCGATTTCTCGGTTGGAGCGTCGCGTCGGGCTCTGTGCTGACAGCTAGCTCAGAGCCTGGAGCCTGCCTCAGATTCTGTGTCTCCCTCTCTCTCTGACCCTCCCCTGCTCACATTGTCTATCTGTCTCTCTCTCTCTCTCTTAGAAGTAAATAAAACATTAAAAAAGTTTTTTAAAAAGAAACAGAAACTCCTTAATATTTCTATATTTATTTGTCCTAAATATTATTCCTTAACTCTTTTCATTTTGGTTTAACTAAAGTTTGTCTTCTTACAGTTTTTTCCCCCTACAATCAGGCTATATTTTCAGCCTCTGTAAGTCTTTGGGAAAATTCCAGATATTTTCTGACTCAGTTAATATAAAATGTATTCCCCAATTCATAGTCATTTTTTATGGTTCCAATCTTCTGTTGCAATCAGTGATATAAGTTTAAACTGATGTTTCCCTCACATCACTGAAGAACAGTATTGGCTCTAAATATGGACATGTGCTGCGTAAAAGGAAAAAGGAAGGCTAGCAGATGGAATCCCAGGAGTAAGAAATAATTACAGTATTCATATACTCACACAGTCAGTTGTTTTAGTTAAGCTAACAATTTAGTCTGTTTTCTTTGTATTTATTGTTCACACATTCACTTGTGAACAGAGTAAAAGACTAGTCATTCCTGCTGTATGACATTTAACTGCAGCAGAAATGAAGATAAAGATAATCCCACAGCAAGGTGGTAGTTGCACCATTAATGGAAGGTACACAAATACTTTAACCACCATGGATAAAACATAAATCAATATAATGTCTATGGTATGGTGGACAGAAAATATTTGGAAAAAAACATAAAAATTTGACAAGTCTTTTTCAATTTTTACAAATTATTTTTATTAACAAAGTAGCCAGCAAATTCAGTAAACTACACTGAAAATCAACTGGAAGTCAAATGATTCACTAGAATATGTGTGAACAGTAGATAGATTGATTAAATGGCTCTGTAAGACATTTTGTAAATGTGTGAGTCAATCTGTAAATTCAATCTTGATATTCTCACTGATCTTCAGTAGACATTTCATCATTGTTAAATTAAGATGAATAACAAAATCATCAAGAAACTAACGAGGGCACTATGTTAAGTGAAATAGAGAAAGACAAGTACTATATGATCTCACTTATATGTGGAATCTAAAAAAGCCAAATTCATAAAAAAAGAGATCAAATTCATGGTTGCTAGAGGCCAGGGTGAGAGGTGAGGAAAATGGGTAAATGTGGCTAAATTTCCAGTAATAAAATACATAGGTCCTGGGGACATAATGCATAGCATGGTAATTATAGTTAACAGCACTGTTTTGTATTTTTCAAAGTTGCTGAGAGTAAATTTTAAAAGTTCCCATTATAAGTAATAAAAATTGTGTCACTATGTTTAGGTGACAGATATTAACTAAATTTATTACGGTAATCATTTCATAATTTATATGCATATCAAATTGTCATGTTGTATACTTTAAACTTCTAAAATGTTATAGATCAATCATATCTCAATAAAACTAGAAACAAAAAAGTAGAGAAAATGCAAGCCATCCTACCATACCCTCCAAAAGTAATGATAAGACAAAGAAGAGTAAAAATACTCAAGTCTTTCTATTCTGTTTTTTGCCTCTTTCCTTTTCTTTAAGTTATATGCAGGAGATGTAAGAAAATGTAAGCTACCCACTTGAGAGAGTTGTGTATGAAACAGAAAATGACTCCTCCACTGGATGGATCTTAAATGTGCCTGACATCAAGGCAAATACTCAAGTCAAAAAACCCTTTGTATGATAAATTTTCTTTCACAGTACTTACAACAAATTTGTTAGAATTTTACATTGTTAGGGATAGTAATGATTTTGCATTTGAACAACGTGGAAGGTAAATTCATGCATTTTAATTGCCAGGACAAATAAAATCTATATTTTTCATAAACCCATTTCAGAGTAGAAATTAACAATAGAAATTAAAAGAAAACTATTTTACTCAAACTAACTAGAGAAATGCAATTATTTTTAAACAATAACAGAATTAATGTGAAAATTGTACTAAAGAAGAGCCATCGCAACTGCTTTAGGTAGTTTTACTGTAATCACTGAAACAACACATGTCCAAGTGTCTTTGGGGCACTTCTGGAATGTAGACTTAGATCAGTGCTTATCTATTCCCATTCTGATTGGTGCATATATTTGAGATCTTTCCATGTATACAGGGTAGGTTTAAAAGATGTTTGGGGCGCCTGGGTGGCTCAGTCAGGTAGGTGTCCAATTTCAGCTCAGGTCATGGTATCTCGGTTTGTTGGCTCAAGCCCCGCATCAGGCTCTGTGCTGACAGCTCAGAGCCTGGAGTCTGCTTCAGATTCTGTGTCTCCCTCTCTCTCTGACCCTCCCCTGCTCTCACTCTGTCTCTGTCTCTGTCTCTCTCAAAAACAAATAAACATTAAAAATATTGTTAAAAGATGTTGAACAGGCAGGAAAATACACTATGAGAAACTTCTAGTTATTAATTTGATAAAGTGACAGAAGTACAAAGGAGCAACAGTTCACAGATCTATATATAACAATAGAAATGTGGAACATGAGGTGAAAAGAAGTAAAAAATTTAATATATGGAATTGTAGTACTTGAAACACTTTCAGGACAATATAGAATACCATGGCACATTTTGAGATGAAAAACAGTCTCTGCATATACATCCATCTTTCTTCAACACCCACTTCTTTATTCACTGCTTAAGGACCGTCTGTTGGTGCCTTCACCCTACCATCATCTCTCTTTCAGGGCCTCCTCCACGCCCCCTGCGGTTCTCCTAGGAGCACCCCGGCAGCTTGGAGCTGTCACGTGGCAAGGAACTTAAACCTGAACGAACTAGTCCATGTGCAGCCAGCTCAAAGAAGGTGAAGGCATCCATCTCACTCATGACAACAGAAAGCCAACATCTACTAAGAACTATCTGGATTTGCCTAAGTCTGTGACCACTTGTCTGACTAAGCAAAAAAACCAGTCTGATTGGTTCGTCACTAATTGTCCTAACAATTTGCATATTGACAATAAAGCCAACTTAAAACTCAATCCCCACTGCTAAAGGTTCTTGTGTAATAAATATTACACCACTTGACAGTGCTTTACAGTTTTTAAAACACATTTCCTTATTATACAGATCATAGCTATTAGCCTCCTTAAAGATGCTGCTAAAGTTCAAGTCTAGACAGCAAATCACAATTTCTCTGAGAAATGAGCATTCAACTTTATACCCTCACTTCTGACCAGATTTGTTACCTGTTTACCAGATGATAGTTCTGCGGCACATGCAAGGAATTTGGGACAGATAAAACACAGCCCATTTCCTTGAAGAGTTTACAGTCTTCCAGGGGAAAAAAAAAAACAAAAACAAAAAAAACCACACTGACAATGCTTTTGAATACTATGCCATATGAAACCTACCCTGACAGAGAAATACTGTCGGCACTATCAGAGGACACATGTTGTACATGGGGAAGTATGTGTGCTTTGGGGGCAAAATCTTCCAATAAGGAGGTGATGTGTGACTTGAATGTTAAAAAATGATGAAGAATTAATTCATAGGTTAGTAGGAAGAGAATGACAGGAAAAGGAGATGGTAAATCTATACCAAAAGACAGAGGAAGGAAAGTAAGAAAAGGAAGGAAGGAAGGAAGGAAGGAAGGAAGGAAGGAAGGAAGGAAGGAAGGAAGGAAGGAAGGAAGGAAGGAAGGAAGGAAGGAAGGAAGGAAGGAAGGAAGGAAGGAAGGAAGGAAGGAAGGAAGGAAGGAAGGAAGGAAGGAAGGAAGGAAGGATGGGGAAGGAAAGAAAGAAAGAAAGAAAGAAAGAAAGAAAAAGAAAGGAAGGAAGGAAGGAAGAAGGAAGGAAGGAAGGAAAGAAGGAAGGGGAAGGGGAAGGGGAAGGAAAAAAGAAAGAAAAGGAAAGAAAGAAAGAAAGAAAGAAAGAAAGAAAGAAAAAAAAAGAAAGAAAGAAAGCAGGAAAGAAGAAAAGAAGGGGAAGGAAAGGAAAAGCAAAGCAAAGCAAAGCAAAGAAATGAAATAATAGCATGTGTTTTGAGATACACAATTCCTTACCACACTAGCATAAAAGTAATGGTAGGTTCAATATGAAATTGGAGAGCAAAGAAGGTCCAATCATTGCCAATAAGAATTTTGGGTTTTAATCAACATGAGCTAATTACTTACATTAGACAGACTCGTTACAATTTAAAAGGAAGATAAATGCTATTAAGACAAGACTCTTCATTATCCTATAATAAAAGTTGGTATTAAAAGGTATTATGGGGGATAAAAAAAGACACATCTTTGGATCTCAAGCAGTTTATATTTGATTTTTAAGAGTATGTATTTGTGGGCACTTGGGTGGCTCAGTCCATTAAGCATCCGACATCAGCTCAGATCATTATCTCACAGTTCATGAGTTTGAGTTCCATATTAGGTGAGCTTGATCCCCACTTCGAGTGAGCTCTGCTTCTCTCTCTCTCACTCTCTCTGGCCCTTGTGGGGTTGTCTCTCACTCACTCATTCTCTGCCCCTTGCTCACTTGTACCTTCCCTCTCAAAAAAAAATAAAGTAAAATAAAATAAAAGTTTATGCATTTACATAAAATATTTGTACATGCAAATATGCAATCTAATCAAGATCGAAAGCAGTGATATATCTATTAAGTGCTATTACACTTGTCTCAAGTGATTAAAGAAAGCTTTCTAGAGGAGTTCAGATATAAAAGATTGCTAGGATTTCTACTGAAGAAAAGAGAAGGAAGAAAATTTCAGAGAATGGAATATAAAAAAAGCACAGAGTGGGAAATAGAAAATAGATTGTTATATTTGGAGCAATGAGAAAATCAGAATAGCTGGGAAAAGAGGCGGCAGACAGTTGCTCACCCTGCTTGATTGTTATTGCCAAAAGGACTCAAATTTCTCCCTAACAGCTGCCTGTGAGAACGGCATAATTTCTTCAATGTTTCATGCAAACATCACTGATGATATCTTTACCAATGATGCCTATAGTCAAAATAATTAAATTCAAAGAGAAAGAAAAGTAAGGATACAGATTAAAAGTAATGAATCATTTTTACTTTAGAATGGGTAGGGCAAGCTAAATGGGAACTAGAGGAGTTAATTGATATTGTAAACTCTAACACAGTTCAGGATGTATGAGGAATTATGGGAAATAGATATAGGCAAGTGTTCAACAAAGATATTTCCTCAAATCCTTTTTGCCTCCAAACTGATGATTTCTCCACTGTGAAGACATAGTCTGTATGCAAAGCCAGATGTCGTAACAAAGGTGTATTGTGTGTCCTGCAGTTACTCAAATGTTATTCGGAATATGAATCAGTATCAATACCACTGGCTGAATGTAAGAATAAAAATGTTCCTGATGCTTTGATTGAAAGGTTTTGAGCTTGGTTTCCCTAGAGGAATTCTCTTCCTATAAATCTTTGTTTTCCTGGCATTTTACTCATTATGCCAGAATGCTCATCAGAGAATTCATATCAGATCTAAATACTGGCATTTGACTGTAAAGTTTTATATTTAAAGGATGCTGTTTGGCTGTTTATAACATCGAAATGCCAGTTTATTTCTCTGGGAAGGGTCACAGAGAATAAACCAGTAATTTTCCTCACTGACATCAGTGGAAACTGCTTCCTGTTAGATCAATGCATAAAAATTCAGCTTTAATGCCTTTTCTGTACCTTAGTATTGACATCTGTATGTTTAGAAATGAGTGTTGAAAACCTTCAGCATTTTATAAATGAAAATAAAAAAATATTTAATTATAAATAGTGTATACAATATTATGATTATTATTGCTAGTAATAATAATACCAGGAGATGATCCAGGGACAAATGAATACATATTTTTCCAATTTGTATGCTGATAAAGTCACTTAAGTAAATTAAAACCTGGTATTCTCTGCAGAGCAGTACATTATTCTCCATACACACAAATAATTATGAAAGAATAAGTCATTTGTAGGAATTTATTATGTATAGTATTCTACCTTGAATCTATCATGCAATGAAGCATTAAAAGCCAACTTATGGAGAAGGGAATATTTTAAATTATTGAGTTATAAATACTTTGCAAACCATTTCTTCTGATAAACTTATTTCCTGATCAGAGCAATGTTGTATAAATTTTGATCATTCTATATTTTTTCCATCTGTACTTCTTTCAAGTTCAAGTCTGGATATCTTGAGTTTGTTGCTTGTCCCCCATTAAATTGCCTGAACCCTACCTCAAAGTCTGAACTATGCTTATGTTACATAACACCCAAGGGGAAATTTGTTTCCTGCAGGGACTCAGTTAAAAAGATGTCTTTTCCACATAAAGATCTTTAATATTTCTGAAATCACATTTTCCCTGAATGCTAAAATCTGCTTTCCATTACACAGTAATGGTAAATGTTTTTGCTTGGGCATCTGTGATCCAAAGGTTGCTTCAGCAGGGTCATTTAACAGTCTCTTAAAGTAAACCTGAGGGGCACCACTCGGGAGGCGAGGTTCGCCAGGCTCAACTCAGCAGAGGCAGAGGCAGGCCCTGCTGCTCAGAGTGGAATCAGATCAATCCACTGGCACATGAGCTCTCACTGGGCTGGGCCAGTTCTTGGCTAATTGTTCATAATCAAGTCCACATTTCCAAAAACAACAAAGTTAAGAATTTTTATTTTTAGAAGGCGAAAAGTGAAGAAAGAAAGCAAATATATGAGGTACCTAGAGAAGTCAAACTTATTGGGACTGAAAGTGGACAGTAGTTACCAGGGGCTGGAATCGGGAGGGAGGATTGGGGAATTTATTGCTTAATGGGTATAGTATGGAATGGCAAAAGCACGCTGGAGACGGATAGTGGTGCTATTTGCACAACAGTGTGAATGTTCTTAATGCCACTGAACTATATGCTTAAAAATGGTAAATTTTATGTATATTTTACCACAATAAAAAAGTCCTTAAAAAAAGGAAAGCAAATACTAGGTAGCCATAATGATTCTACTCAACTGCAACTGCTAAATTTTCATTTCATCCAAATAAAAAATGTTATTCCTTTTTATTAATTGTTCAGATTGATTACTAAAGTGAAAAATATAATTTGTTGATGCTTTTGATCTTATAGGCTTCTATCTTTTCTGCTTTTATGAAAACCATTTACAAGGTTCTAACCTGTCTGTACAGAACTCTGGTATAATGATGTTTCAGGCCCTAGAGAAACATGGTCTCTTTGTCTACCACAGTTGGCCAATCTGAAGCTATCATTTCTTTTTTTTTATGTTTATTTATTTTGATAGAGAGGGGCCGGGTAGAGAGAAGGAGAAAGAATCCTAAATAGGCTCCATGCTGTCAGCTCAGAACCCCACTCAGAGCTTGATCCCACAAACTGAAATCAAGAATCAAACATTCAACCAACTGAGCCACCCAGGAGCTCCTAAAGATATCATTTCTCGTTAAAGCTCAGGAAATAGTTGGGTAGCTTGGAGAACTAACCACCACAACTTTCTCTGGCTGCATGGTTAGTATTTTAATTTCCTATGATAATAATGGTTTCCAATGATGAGGGCCCTAAGGTGTCAGAACCTACATTTTATAAAACTGACTGACTGGACTATGGCATATGAGGGACAAATGTTGCTCTGCAGTGCAGAGAGGTAGAGTCACTCCTTCCTGAATAACTTTAGAAGTGTATAACAAAGATGGGACCATTAAAAATCAAGATATTATTTGAATTCATTAAATTGTGATAAGAAGTTTGTTTCTAGGTAATTATGATTAAAATGGACCTCAAGAAAACTAATAACACTTGCAAGTAGAAATTTCCTTCTCCTATTTATCATCAAATTTCAAAATCAGGCCTTTTTATAGGAGGCAATTACTTCAGTCCGAAGAAAATCAGCCATAATACAGTTACACATATGTAAATGTTAAGCATATACATTAACCAGAAAGAAAATTCATGTTTGATTGAAGGCAGAATGGATTACCAATCTTCTGTAATCTTTTTCTTAAATGATTATCCAAAGAATAAATTCACAGTTCTAATTTTAGTACCTCTTCATCACCAAGAGGGAAAGGGATTAAATATTTAGCACTCACCACTCTCTGTGGAGTAGTTATTATCATGCCCCATTATAAGATGAGGAGAAAACACTAAAAAGGATTAAACAAATTGCCTAAGGACACATAGCTAGACAGCACAAACAGAATTCAAGCTTGTATATGACTTAAAACATGTACTTTTACTTATTTATCTTTTCTTCCAATAAATAATCATTAAAATTCTATTTTATGAAGGATACTAGGAAGAGCCTATATAAACTACAAAAAAACATAAGGTCCCTACTTTCTATGGATTAATGTATACAGCAAATATGTTGATATAACAATATAATCTTCATACATGTAAAAGAGGAGCTGATCATTAAGACTAGAACACTCCTGGGGCACCTAGGTAGCTAGTCGTTTGAACACGGAACTTTGGCTCAGGTCATAATCTCATAGTTTGGGGGTTCAAGTCCCATATCAGGCTTTGCACTGACAATGAGGAGCCTGCTTGGATTCTGTCTCCCTCTCTCTCTGCCCCTCCTCCTCTGTGTTTCTCTCTCTTTCTCTCTCAAAAATAAATAAACTTAAAAACAATCTAAAAAATACTAGAACTTTCCAGAAACATCTTCAAGTGAAGCTACAAAAGGAGCAGACAAGGAACTCCTAGCTGGAGGAAGAGTATGTTCGCAACTGAGGAAGATTGAGAGCTCTTGCCGTCCTTTGAATCATCACAGACACATGAGATAAGCTCTTATACACAGGGGATGATGGTTAATAAAATAATTCGGCTATGGGGCGCCTGGGTGGCTTAGTCGGTTAAGCGTCCGACTTTTGCTTAGGTCATGATCTCGCGGTTCCTGGGTTCGAGCCCCGCGTCGGGCTCTGTGCTGACTGCCAGCTCAGATCCTGGAGCCTGTTTCAGAGTCTGTCACTCCCTCTCTCTCTGACCCTCCCCTGCTCACGTTGTCTCTCTCTCTCTCTCTCCTAGAAATAAATAAAACATTTAAAAATAAAATAAAATAATTTGGCTGAAGTGAAGGTTTATACAGAAAAAATGGTAAAAGATAAAATTTACCAGACACATAAAAGCAACCTGTCAACTGATTAACTGTAAGACTATGAGTTTTAAGCTTTACCCTATAGAAAATGGGGAGGTCACATAAGTTGGATAATAGAAGACAGGGTGGATATGTTGTATAGAAGGGATTGGAAGAAGAGAGATTGGCAAGAAACAGCCTAGGTGCGAAGTAATGACTCTGGGCTGAGAGGGGCAGAAAGAAATGAAAATGAATACCTTTTCCTGTGAAATAGTGGAAAACTATTTGAAGAATAAGTATGACAAATATATTCTGACAAAATGGATATAACCCTATTAACAAATTTTTCCTACAATTGAAGATGAAGGAAAAAATATTGGTAGTAGGGGCGCCTGGGTGGCTCAGTTGGTTAAGCGTCCAACTTCGGCTCAGGTCATGATCTCGCAGTTCGTGGGTTCGGGCCCCACGTCAGCCTCTGCGCTGAGAGCTAGCTCAGAGCCTGGAGCCTGTTTCCGATTCTGCCTCTCCCTCTCTCTCTGACCCTCCCCTGCTCATGTTGTCTCTCTCTCTCAGAAATAAATAAAAAACATTAAAAAAAAATATTGGTAGTAAATGAATTTATTTATTTTTGAAGAAATAAATTTTAAAGCAGATTGGTTATTTGAATAATTGCTTACTATTCATTTAGTTACCTGTCCATATAAACTACAAATAAACATGACATGCATATACTTTTGCATATAGACAAATATGTGATCTGCTGACAAAATCTTAAGAGTCTACACTGAAAAGGGGCAATCAACTTCGATTAAATTAACAAAGTCCTTGCTCTTCCCATTTTAAGAAATAACTGCTAATAAAACTTTAGGCCAAGAAGATAATCTTTTACCTCAATATTTGGTGAGATTATAAGTTAAAAAAATGAAGATCTATTGGCTTTCTTCAACTTCTTTTTGCCTAGAAGGAAACAAATAAGAAAAGCACAAAATTGTAAGATCATCTGTTATTTGTACGGAATATAATTCAATCTTTGAGGATTTTGTTTTTAATCCTGGCCTCCTACTATAATAAGGTAGTTTGGTTACATGCCAGTAGTCCAGATTTACACCACAGTACGAGTGCATAAGACTGTTCACTGGCCTCTCACAGACAACTATGGAAAATGAACACCTAAAAGTCTTTCAGAGCTGCCCTTCCAAATCACTTGCAGCTATTTGTTATTTAATCTCCACAGCAATGCTTTTGTGACATAGGTCAAGATCTCTTTGTAGGCAACCAGGTGGCTGTGTCAAGTGACATGAAAGTCAGGATTTTAGGACTTCATTCAGCTGTTCCATTTTCATCTCTGTTTATTAGACCAAAGTAGTAAGACTTAACCCAACTATGTATTCAGAATGCATGATCATAAAAGATAGATTTTAGGCTGCAGTAAAAATTTTAAACCAAAAATAAATAAAAAGATGTTTAATACAGCTGTGGAGTTTGTGTTTATAGAAGAGTATTTGTTAACACAATAACAATCATAACATTAAGAGTTTATATTTCTTAAAAGTTCTTCAGAGCTTGGAATATTCACCAATACCCTGTGGCAGATGGCTTACAAATGGGCTTACTTATCACTTTGTCCATCTTTTGTTTCAAGTTTATTTATTAATCCACAAAGGAAGTGAAATGTTTTCTATGGGAAAAGTATAAAGACTGAGTTTATTAATATAAAAAAATGAAGACTATTAGAAGAAACAGCACTGAAAAAATGCAAAATAAATTGCTGTCAGAAAGCAAGAAAAAATGGAAATACAGTGGATATCTCCACCTTTGAAAAAAAGAGAAAATGCTTCTCATCTTCATCTGCTAACCCTTTGACTTATCTTTCCCCAAATAAGTCATTCTGTGTTTTAATATTAAATGTCTATTGATGTAGTGGGGATATGAGATTATTAGTCTTTTTATCTCTCTGTACATACACATTTAAACTTAAATTCAAAACATACTGTCATTTGAGGCATTTATTTTTTTTAATGTCAGTGTTTTATTTTAGAGAGAGAGGAACACAAAAAATTAAGGGAATAAAAAGAAGGGTCAGAAACAATGTGACATGATAATAGTGACAGAAGGGACCCCAGAGAGTCATAAAGGACATTTATCTATCTGTAAGAAGCCTGCAGCTTAGTTATTTAAGATAAATACTTGTGCACATTCTTCTTTGTGCACATCCCAGAAGCAATAGACTAGAAAGCAACACAACTATCACGGTTTTTGTTTTTTGTTTTGTTTTGTTTTGGTTTGCTGATTAACAACAGTATATCTTTTGCATAGTCATTCAACTTTTCTGTGCCTCAGTTTAGCCATATAGAAAATTAATTGTATTATGAACTTAAGTTTTCTTCTATCTCTAAAACTCAGAAAATATAGACTAAATTTAAAGATATTTTTATTTTCTCAAATTGAATTCAGAAATTTTTCTCCTAGCTAATAAGTGAACTTTCAAGAAAAAAAAAGCCAAGTTCCAACATCAAAAGCAGTATCTAACCTTATATTCATTGCTAAACATCTCCAAGGAGAATCGCAAACATGTATTTGGTGTGTGTGTGTGTGTGTGTGTGTGTGTGTACATCTGTGGTATTTGTCTATACCTATACATACATATGAGATCAAACTAATGGGTCAGCATATTGAATGCTATACAAATATAAAATCTATACCTTATATAAATATTAAGCAGCTCAATTCTATGGGATATTCTCTTGGGTTTGCAAAAAGCATAAAGTGTAAATAACAGAACTCATCAAGATGCAACAGTTCTAATTTGAAGGTGGTTAAAGTCATATGTGCAAAACTGGCCTGGATTAAGACATTTAGGCTTATAACTGAAGTGTGTAGCCATCTGTGCTGAGAATAGTATCTTTTTAAAGTTGATTATCTATGACTTAATGTATGTTAAAGAGAGATAAGATATAGAGTTGCCTACCCATCATCTATTGTGAGTTTTACAGGGTTATAGAATCTCAGGTGGTACCAGGGCTTGGCCAGTAGAGTCACAATAATTTCAGAATTACTTAGATTTGAGAGCCCAGAAATTCTATTAAGTCAAAAGTGAGACAGACATTGGTCCTCTTGACCAGAACAATATTCAAGGCAATGTACTATATTATTTAAGAGAGAAAGTTCTGAGTCAACTTGCCTCAGTTTCAATGCCAGCCCTGACACTTTCTACCCAAGCAAAATGGACAAGTCATTTAATGTCTCTGTACCTTGATGTCTTCTATTTTGAAAAAAAAGATGTGACTGGGGTCTTTAACTCATTTGGTTATAACATCCAATGTGCTTAGAAAAAAATATATGTAGCATATAATCATAATATGGTCAATCCCTGATGTCAGTTTTTCCATATAGTGTCCCTCACCAGCCTCCAGACAGTCCTGAGAGCACATGGCTAAAGCTCTTTTTTTTGTGCTTCTCTCACTCGATCCATTTTCTACCTCTTTAGTCCAAAGCCTTCTGTGCCAAGCTGAGACTTGATAAGATGTCTAGGTCTTTATTTTTCTTCATTTGTCATGAAAAAAGAATCACTTATTCAATAAAGCTTTACTGAATAAATACTATTTGCCTTATATTATTCTAGACACAGCAGGCACAGGAGTGTTATATCAGATGGAGACACATGCTATGAAGACAAAGCATGCTGGGGATTGTCACTTCTCTACAAGGTGATCTTTGAGCAGAAACCTACAGGAAAAGAGAGAATAATCCAGGAGGATATTGGAAGCCTGGGTATTTGAGGGAGAAATGACAGTAAGTACAAATACCCTGCTGCCTAGTGCATCATAGAAGCCTCAGAGTTTCTGAGGCAAAGTGAGGGAAGAAAGGAGATGAGATCATGCAGCCTTGTGAAAGAAATGTGACTTTTACTCTCGGTGTGGTATGAAACCTTTGAAGAGTTGGAGTCAAGGAAGGGGGTGATCAAACATGGTTTGCCAAAAAAAAAGAAAAGTGCCTTTGATTGATGTGTTGCAAACAGATTGAAAGAGAGCAAGAGCCAATGCAATTAGAAAGCTGTTGCAAACACTTAGGCAAGAAATAATGACAATGAAGAAAGAACTTGTATTCTGGATGTTTAGGTTTTGGGAACAGAACCAAAAGGGTCTGGGAGCACCTGGGTGGCTCAGTCAGTCAAGCTTCTGACTTCAGCTCGGGCCCTGATCCCATCGTTTATGAGTTCAAGCCCTATATGGGGCCCTGCACTAACAACTCAGAACCTGGAGACTGGTTCGGATTCTGTGTCTCCTTTTCTCTCTGCCCCTCCTCCGCTTATACTCTGTCTCTGAAAAATTAATAAATGTTAAAAACTTAAAATAAAAAAAATCAACAGGGTTTGTTCATAGACTGGAGGTAAATGTGAATAACAAAAGTTATAGACAACATCAGTGTTTTTGGTGTGAGTACAATGAGCTGGCAAATTTATGGTATGGGTAGATAATGGGGAATTTGGGGTTATGTTAATTTGTTTAAATGTGAGATGGCTATTAGATATCTGTGTAGTAGTAACAAGGAGGCAGTGAGGTAAATTGTCAAGGTGTGGTTGCTCTGGGAGTGAGATCACAGGGGTGGACCCATTACTACCATGATATTTTTGGATGTGCCCATTACTTTCATTTATTAACAACATATTATTAGTCATTTCCTTCAGTAAGTACATCTATGAATGTTAGTATGACAATAAGTAATAAAAACAACTTTATTTCCACTCTACCCAACAAGGTATTGGTAGAGCTGTGAGAGATCATCTCCACAAGCATGATGGACAGCTGCACAGTATGAGGCAAAGGGACAGTGCCACCAATTCATGGTACCATTATTTTTGCCACCTCTCCACACTTAGACATTATTTGTCTACATTATATTTCTGAATCCATAGTTTCTTGAACTCTAGTCTCATATACCACAAGAGGGTGATTATTGACCCCAAGCAGAAGGAAAAAGTGAAACAAAGTAATTTACTACTTTTGACTATCCAGCTGAGTCAGAATAGTGATCCCTACAAATGATGAAATCATTTCAAATCATTTTCATTCCATGAGTCTGAATGTGTGTTCTTCCCATTATTAGCTCTCATTTTTTTCCCCTCTAACTTATCCTTGCTTTTAATGTTTTCCTGGTCTGTTCTAAGTATAGTAAACTACATGGAAATGGAATTTCATTTACTCCTGAGGATTCTGATGATTTGTTAGTTGAGATAATTTCTTATGCTGCATTAATATGCTTGTTATTACAAACTATAGGATAAAAGCATGTTTTCTTTTTTTATTTAACAGTTCTTCCTAAATATAGACACAGAAGCCCATGCATTGCCTGCATAGATTACAATTGCTATACTTTGTATTTTGTGGATTTTCCTTTTTTTGGTGTACCTATTCTTTGTCTCATTTCATTCGATGCCACTTAGTTTTAATTAACTATAATCACTTCTCACTAGGATGCTTCCTTTTGTTCTAGAAAGTTACCTCTAAATTCTTCAAATGTTCAAATACCACTAAACATTTACTAATACAGTGGGATTCAATCTTTGGAATGCCTCTAAAACAATGCATGTTCTATGCAACAAATCAAAATATGCATACCACTGTCTTTGTATTTCCAAAAGCTGTTTCTGATTACTGATAGAAATTCCCCTGTTCTTCATTAAAGCCTGAGATTCTTTTAAAATGCTTATTTACAGCTGCCTGGTCCACAGGGGCAGACTGTGGATTTAATCGCCTACAGCACCAAATCTCTTTTAACATTTGGCCAACTGAGCATTAGGTAACTTGTTGGCTCGGGGGTGCAGGGTGCCTCGTTCCTACTCAGTGCATAGATAAGGTAGCCACAATCCAACGTGCTTCATTTACTTTCAAGTATTATTAACACTAATGAGCACTATATCCACACATCAAGAAAAGATACAAAAAAGAGTCACTGCTTCTCAGACTTCATTAAGCTCAGTATTGTTTTACTCAGAGGACAAGTCTCTAATTTTAGAATGTTCTTTAAAGATAGATGAAAACAAATACACTGTAATTAATAAAAAGTATTACTTCCTTGTTTAATAGATAGCATGTATTCAGATACAGCTGTGAGTTTTAAAAGTACTTCCCAGGGTGAAAGGAGCAGATAATTAAGTGTACTATCATAAAAAGCAATTTGTTAAATTACAATTAATTTTATTTTCTCCTCATATAAGTAAAATAGGCAGGTGTCCATATTAATTTTGTATCTTCTTTTGTGACTGTGATCTTCTGCATAAAGTTCTCATTTAAATTTAATTTTTGTTATATGATTAATATTGTTATTTACTGTATATGTTTAAATGCTTTTGGCTCCATATCCACACTATAAAATTAAAAATAAGTCTTTCCTCTTGGAAATGTCAGTTCATTTTCTTTTTCTTTCTTTTTTTTTTTTTCTACCTTAAATCTAGAGTACCTTTTCAAGGTCTCTTCTAAAATGATAACCTTCACATGAGTCACAAGAGTTTAAAAACATCTCTGGATTAGTCTGGCTTCAGTGAGGTTAAAGGCAGTGACAGTATGCTCACAAAGAGATACGATAAGCAGTTATAATGGGTATCACTCAACACAACACCAAATATAAATCAAAACTAACAAATACCCTCCCCCACAAATCCTCTCAAGTTAAGTTCCTTGAATTTAATTATTATAGCAAATGATAATATAACAAGAGTGTCTACTGTCAGGGGGGAAAAAAACACCGTAAGACAGATGTGAACCATACAAAGCGTATGTAAAACACGTGTGATCCAGAGCAAGGTCATAGGACCCATCGAAAGAACACATGTGGAGTACATGAACCACATGCAGACACATGTTGCAAAATCATGTGTTTCTGTTTATTGCCAAGACTCATATCATATTCTAAAGAAATCAGGGGCTCTTAAATAAACTTTGTACTTCTTAAAGTAAATGGATACCTTTTTGTTTAAAATCCCTTC
Organism: Crocuta crocuta; assembly: GCF_008692635.1. Classification (NCBI taxonomy): domain Eukaryota; kingdom Metazoa; phylum Chordata; class Mammalia; order Carnivora; family Hyaenidae; genus Crocuta; species Crocuta crocuta. The sequence goes on from NW_027527808.1 coordinate 800,379, forward strand.
GTGTACACAGACAAGGATCCTCAAATCTAATACGGGGTTTGAATATACTCAAAACCCTGTTTCACTCCTGTTTTCCTATTCCAGGGTGATTCAGTTGATTATTGTAAGGAAATAAAGATTTCTTCCTTGCCCACAGCTAATTCTTTGAGGATGCCATAGCTTATAATGAAACCTAAGCAAACAGAGTCTAAGTGTGTGAATTAGGAGCAACTGTGGTTTGAATGGGCTTTTTCTTTCCTAAAACTGAAATTAGCAAAACATTGATGCCTTATCTTTCGTATATGGAATAAAATTAAAATCTTCCATACTTGGTGAAAATCATTGAAATATAAATATCTAAGGAGAACTTTTATTTTATAACTTGGGGGAATAAGATATTTATATAATTTAAAGTGAATATTAAAAAGATATGCATATACATGGAAGTAGGCAAAAATATGTTACGTGTCTCTCACCCTTATTTTCTAGACCATAGTAATAGTAACAATGACTTATGCATAGGCATTGATTTAATTAGAATCTAAGCCTTTTAAGAAATGTAGTACAACCAGAATTGGGGAAGGCAACTACATGCTTTTGTAGGAAGAATCTAGGGAACAGTAACAAATGAGGGGAGTCAAAGTTTGACTCTCATATCTATGAAACTTGTAGCTTCAAACAAATGATACTCTTTTGTGAGTCTCAGTTTTTGCATAAAGAAATCATCTTAAGGGGAACCAGGGTGGCTTAGTCAGTTAAGAGTCTGACTTCAGCTCAGGTCATGACCTCACTGTTTGTGAGTTTGAGCCTTGCATCAGGCTCTGTGCTGACAGCCCAGAGCCTGGAGTCTGCTTTGGATTCTATCTCCCTCTCTCTCTGCCCCTCCTCAACTTGTGCTCTGTCTCTCTGTCTCTCAAAAATAATAAATAAAAGTATTTTAAAATTAAAAAAATAAAAAAGAAATCTTACTTAACAGGTTTGTAAATTTCATGAATTATTATTGCACAATATTATTGTAAACAGAAATATAGTACATGTATGTGTGTTAGTTATTTTCATTCACAATTTACCCATGAGAAACACGGATTCAGAAAAGCAAGCCAATTGTCACATAACTAATAAAATTAGTAGGGTTAAAACAAAGAGAGATATTTTTACCTAAAGTTCCTCAATCATCTTCCAAAAGGCAAAATGAGCAAAGTTTGTTTCTAATTAACAGGATATTCATTCTGATCCTAAGTCAACAGACATGCATCGATACCACAGATAATCATAATTATAATAATGCTACATTCACATTTATAGCATTTTACAGTTTCCAATGTAAAGCATGATCCAAGAAGCATTTCTCTCTCCCACTTTATGTAGCAGGTAAGCAGGGAAATTTGCCTTCTTTCTATATATTAATAAACTAAGGTTCTGAGGACACGATAAATAGGTTGCTTAAATTCATATATTTATTAAGAAACAAAATGAAGACTCTAAGTCAACAGATGAAATTCTAAGTCCAATAATTATTTGCCACTAAATTAAAACACTTAAATATATGAATTCAGGCTCTCAATATCATGTATCTGAATGGTTGTGTCCAGAATAATATTTCTAATGATGCTGGCCTAAAAAAAAAAGGGAGGGTATGATGAAAGAAAAGCAAGACATCATGAGGAGAAACTTTATCACTGAAGAGAATGGGAAATTGTCTTTTTTTACTGTTCTTGGCAAAGTGAATTTCCAGTAATTCCTGAAAAGACAAAAGCTCCAAGATGCTTACTGTACTTCAAATGTATCTGTTACCTATTGTTTCTTTTTGCTTTTTTGAAAATATGATTCTAGGGGTGCCTGGGTGGCTCAGTCAGTTAAGCATCTGACTTTGGCTCAGGTCATGATCTCACATTTGTGAGTTCAAGCCTTGTGTCGGCCTCTGTGCTTACAGCTCCGAGCCTGGAGCCTGCTTCAGATGTGTCTCCTTCTCCCTCTGCCCCTCCCCTGCTTGTGCTCTGTCTCTTAAAAATAAATAAGTGTAAAAAAAAGTTCTAAAAAAAGAAAATATCATTCTATTCTATCTCAAGATTTTAAAACTATTTTTCTCTGAGATACATTTTTTTTAGCTAAAGTTTTTTTGTTAGTATGACTTTCCTCTTTAAACCTGGCTCACTGCTATTCACACTTCAAGACCAAATTCTAGTGTCAGTTCTGTAAATCGTTCCTTGACTGTCCCAGACGGAGTGGGTTCCACCTTTCCCTTGTACTTGTCATATTGTGTTCCATTTCATCTATTTGCATTTCTGCTTTTTGTCTCCACTAGTTTGAAAATACCTCAAGAGCAGAGTCATTATTTTTATAACTTTGTATCCACAGTGTTTAGTAAAGTTATCTAAAATGATAATTACGGCTGGTTCAGTCCATAGAACATGAGACTCTTGATCTCAAGGTCAAGAGTTTGAGCCTCACATTGGGGGCGGAGTTTACTTAAAATAAAAATAAAATGCTAATTATGAGGAAGTATAAAATGAATGAATGGATAAATGAGATGTTATTACTTTTTCTTTTTGGTATTAGTTGACTTAGAAGCTCACAAGCTCCATTCAGCTGCTAATTAGGGGCCAGCCCCATACAGCACTAAACTACTTCCACCCTAAAAGAAAATAATTCAAATAAACAAGGTGCTAGATTTTTCTTCATTCCTCTTAGTCTATTTATGAAACATCCCTTTAAATAAGCAGCTAGAGAAGTTGTCTGACTCTTCTTTTAGATGATTTTATGTTACACATGATATATTATAATTGTCACGAGACACTATCCCCCCCCCCCCAATGATCGTGTTGACATTATTGACATCAGGCTAATGTAGAGAATTATAGACAATATCACAGCATTGGGTCTGGAATTATTTTTCTGGATTTTGACAATAGATTATGTACACACTTTTATCATACCCTGCATCTCCATTGGATATACAAAAAAGAGTAATATTTTGTCATTTCAATTTGCCACAACCCATTGACATTCCTCTATTAGAGATGCAGAGCTGGAAATGTGAGTCTTGCCCCTTTCGTCTCATCTTAATGAGCCATGAGGAATGAGAACCACTCAGCATTTTGGCTGTGCACTTCCTACCATGTGTAAGGCAGACACTGTGTCAGCCAGTCTTCCAAAGGGTATGCTGGTCTTGCATGCTTTCACATTTGATCAGTGCAAATTTGACAGTATGCTACTTGGTTTCTTCCAAGGCTGGGTCTTATACTTTCAAACAGGAATAAAGTTTCCAGCTCAATCAGAATTGATTGTTCTATTCCTCTTCTCCCATCTAATTCTCCCCATAGTAATCTGTGTATGTCTGTGTGACCACAAATGTGATAAATATGTTTTAAAACCTCCTGTTGTGCACAAGGTGAAATACAAACTACTTTTGTACACAGGCATGGTTTGTTCAGTCCAGACCCACCCCACCTCATCACGCTTATTTCTAACCATTTTTTTCAGCACCCTCCTATTCACCTTTAGTCTCCAGCCACATAAATTCATATGGCTTTTGAAATATGTTACCTACTTGATTTCCTAGCTTGTCCTTTCTCTACCTCTGCCTAACAATCCTTACTGATCTTTCAATAATTAACTGAAATATTATATATTTTGTGACTCTCTTTTCATGCTTTCTTTTAGAAGAAATTGTCACATTGTAATACAATTATTTGCTTATGCATCCTATTTTGCATTAGCCTGGAGAATTTATCAAGGTAAGAAATTATGTCACATGCATATTTCATATACATCTGCATTTACCCAGTGATTAAATAGTATATGGTAAGATCTTGAAAGATTAAAGGAGGCAGGGCAGGGAAAGAACAGCCAATCCTATATGAAAAGGAGCAGTTAATGCACACATCCCAAAATATACTTTGCATGAGAAGTAGTAATTTGTCATTCTTAATACCCAGAGATTCATTTTTAGGTAAAGGATGCCCTTGAAGATAAAGTATATATTATGAATTCTAAATAAATCTGTTTCCTTTTTTATAGAGCATTGTGTTTGTTTGGGGGAGAAGGTTTCAGGGGCAGAATGATTTTTAACTTTTGTTTTTATTATAACACGATCACCTCCCAATATTGGACCAACTTTTAAAAGCAAACAATACTTGTATTTATCTTTTTGCTTTGTGTCCATCATTATTAAAGTCAATTTATCACTGAATTTTGGTTTTCAATAATAAACATGTGCTCATAAACCCATCTTGGATGATATCAGCCAAAACACTATAATTTGCATCATATCTAATAAAATATGCATTTGGGTCACAACCCAATAAAATAAATAAAAACTGAGTGTCTACAATGTACAAGGCACCCTGGAAAGGAGTAACTCACTGAACAACTGTGAGATCCTAATTGGTAACAGAAAATCCTGAAGAGCATGTATAGTTAAAGCTTTATTTTTATTAGAGTTTTCTAATGACCCAAATACTAAGAGTGTGAATGTTAAGCAGTTTTGATCTCTGAGGAACTTACAAAGTTAGGACTATCTTCTAAAATAGATAGAATGGGGTACAAACTTCATACTTTGTGTTATACCTCAAAAGAACTTTCCACTGTGCTCCAAATAACACACATACACACAAACACACACACACACACACACACACTGACATTCCCTTTATTTCTTTAAGTCACTCTGAGGTTTAAATTTAAGCCAAATAGACTAAGTGCATTCCTTCAAGGCTCAGGGAAGAAATGACATTTAGTCTTTGAAAGAATGAATGAATTTATGTTCCAGAGACAGTTTTGCTAGGTAGCAGAGCTGAGAAAGTGCATTACAGATAAGGGGAAAGGCAAGTGAGAGGTTAACTCCATGTACTTCTATGTAGATCAAGTAACACTAACTTTTTTCAGCCTTGCCATTGGCAGAAGGAAGACTCCTCTGTCTAAAAGTATCAATCTTGAGAATTTGTAAGAGCATGGATAACATCACAGTCAAAAAGTTTTTTTCTTAGGGGAATGTCTGACTCTTGATTTTGGCTCAGGTCATGATTTCACAGTTATGAGATATAGCGGACGCTCAGTGTGAAGCCTGCTTGGGATTCTCTCTCTCCCTCTCTCTCTTCTCTCTCTGCCTCTCCTGTATTTATGCTTTCTTTCTATCTCTCTCTCTCTCTCTCTCTTTTAAACATTTTTTAAAAAGCTTTTTTCTTACATTTTCCCAGCAAGAAGCTTAGGGGTAATAATTTAATGTGGTCACAGGGTGTCACAGAATTGAAGTTTCCTTTTCAATCTTTTCTCCTATGAAAAGTTTCCTTTTCAATCTTTTCTCCTATGAAAAGTTTCCTTTTCAATCTTTTCTCCTATGGTGACTAACTGCCCCTTTCTGGACTAACAACAAATACTATTACTGGCCCTTCCAGTACTACAAACTGAGGTATTTTTTAATGATAAAAATATCTCCTATAGATATTTGTCTGTTGAATCCCCTACCATGTTCTAATATGGTAGCAGTTCTATTTTAAGTCAAGCAAGTCTTGCTGGCATGTGAGAAAGTTGTATTCCTCATAATGACATATAAAACAATTTATGGGGGCACCTGGATGACTTAGTGGGTTAAGCGTCCAACTTCAACTCAGGTCATGATCTCACAGTTTTATGGGTTCAAGTCCCACATCAGGCTCTGTGCTGACAGCTTAGAGCCTGGAACCTGCTCCAGATACTGTGTCTCCCTCTCTCTCTGCCCCTCCCCCACTTGTGTTCTGTCTCTGTCTCAAAAATAAATAAAAATCCTTTAAAAATTTTGTAGAAACGAAAACAATTTATGAATAATCATAGAATACAGGGTAAAGATCATGGAAGAAGAACGATATATTATAGGGGTAATATATTGGTTTTCTTTTTTGTTCTTTTTTTAATATTTATTTTTGAGGGGGGGGCAGGAGGAAGCATGAGTCGGGGAGGGGCAGAGCGAGAGAGTGACAGAGACTCCCAAGCAGGCTCCGTGTGATAGCAGAAAGCCTGATGTGGGGCTTGAATTCACAAACCATGAGATCATGACCTGAGCCAAAGTCATATGCTTAAACTGGGCCACCCAGTCTACCCTAATGTTTTTATTCTTATTGTGTTTTTTTGACATATAAAACAATTTATGGGAGACCCTGGGTGTACATCTAAGAATTCTGAAGCTCCTGGGTGCCTCAGTCAGTTGAGAGTCTCACTGTGGTTTCGGGGTTTGGGTCATCATCTCATGGTTTGTGAGTTCGAGCTCCGCTTGGAACTCTACACTGGCAGTGTGGAACTTGCTTGGGATTCTAACTCTCCCTCTCTCTCTGCCCCTCCTCCCCTGGTGCTGTCCCTGTCTCTCTCAAAATAAATGGATAAACTAAAAACAAAAAATAAAACCACATATGTTAAGGTTTTCATTTAATATCTTTTCATTGTTGAGAGTAGTACTATTCTTATTTACTTGTTAACAATTTTACAAAGATAAGTAAGCATGGGAACACATTGTTCCACAGCAATGTGTGACAGAAAATGTGCTTAATCCAGTTTGTCTATCTATCTCAAAATAAAATGTATGTTTTGAGGTATTTGGACATTGTGTCCAGAAGTTTCCTTGTGTTTAGTTTTTTTGTAAATTATCTATAAAAATAATTATATGCTTTATTTTCATTAGAATTTATTTGTGACAAAATACCAAAGACTTCTTAAAACAAATCTGAACTCCTGTGAACAACTGATCACATAGATTTATTGATTTTGAAGTCTAGCCTATTATAAATCAAAATGCACAGAATTGTACACAGAAAGCTGCATCTGAACCTAACCACAGCTCAAACATGAGACGTTTTTCTCCCCCAAAGCTTTTTGCATTATACCATGAGATATATAAACAAAACATTTAAATCCCTTAGACCATATCTTGCTTTGTATCTATATTTCACTTACATTCTTTCAACACATGTTCCTGAAACCAAGAAGCATGAGACTATGAAGGTGCTGCCTAATTTAGTGCCATTGCCTTTTAATCACCTTTGTAGTTACTTAGTGCCATTGCCTTTGTAATATTTTCAAATGGATTTTCACTGATTCAAAAATTAAAATTGAGTCACTTGGCTAAAGTTTGCTCTCTCGGAAGACACTGGAGTGTCCCTGATTCTGGTGTGGATACCTAAACCTCCATAATGTTAAGAGGATGTGCACAAAAGCAACAGGAGGAAGATCTATCTTGACGCTACGATGGCTTGTTTGAAAGCATTCTCATAAAAAAAAGGTTGCAAGAATTTCTTCCAGCACAGTATATGGGAATTAGGCACATAATTCTGACTACAATAGTGGGAGTGGTGAGTTTAATTCCACCCACACATCCTTATTAACTAAAAGCATCATTTCCAAGCTGCAAGACTTCAAAATCCTGGTTCCAGCAGCAACGCTGTCTGCCAGTATCCCGTAAAGCTTTATTTCCCCAAGGTTTCCACAATATGACATATTTGGATCATGTTCAGTTCCTACCTTCCCCTGTGTACATTCATTTTGTGTATTTTTATTGTTCTCTTAATTATCTGCACATAGATATTAATTCTGGAATGTACAAATAGGCTCCATTGTGACTTCTCCACCACACTTTATATGATAACATCACTTATGAATGCTATTTACAAGTTTCCAGGCAGACGTGTGGTTGATCTAAATTTGTGGGACAACAGCATTCAGATATCTGCTTTCAATTTATGTGCATGTTTTCCCCTGTTATTTTCCCTTTTTTATGGCTGTATTAATTGTTACCAGAAGTCTCTATGAAATGAATGAGCAAACCAACAATGGAATGTAGCAGATTAGAAATTATTGTTTTGCCCCATCTGAGAAACGTGTCAATGCAGCCTAATCCTTATGTCTTAGGAACATTCGTGGAATGTTACACCACTTGATTCTCAGCATGTGGGCACTAGCTGACCACCGGGACATGAACTGTCCTAAAGTTGATGCTTTTATCGACCCATTTGACACTTATGATACTTGCAGAAATAATGAAGCGAAAACGAACCCATCACGAAGGGAAACGGGACATGTGGGAATTGGTATGTTGCAGCTCACTAAGTCTTAAGGCATTAAGGCCAAGGATTAATCCAAAAAGTCTATGGCTGGCACCAAAGCCATATACCAGCAGCATGCCTCAGTGAGTTAAGCAGCAGAATGGGGAGCAAAGTACCCTGTGGCCTAATCCTCAAATATCGACTTACTATTTGGTCAGGTTTATATCTGTAAATGTCATTTGGCACAATGAAATATGCTCTTCCCTTTAAAAAGAGAACTTTAAAAATATATATAAATAAAATTACTAATTCCTTGAAATACTGTTTAAAAGAATATGCTTAAAACCATAATTTATAAAACATAATTCTTATGGACTTAGGCTAGAAGACCGTGGCCAAGTTACAGTGGGATCAAATTCGAGGATTTGAATGACCACTTAAAGAATATAGCATGAGTCTTTAGATTGAGATTAAAGTGTAACTTAATCTAGTCAATCAAGAAATAGAATGATAAGAAAATATCTCTAAACCTTTCCTACTGTCACTTCTGGAAACAATTCAAGGGGACACAAAACTCCCACTGATCTAGAAAATGGAAGTAATAATCAGTCCTCTTTCTCTCTACCTCTCTTTCTCTCTCTTTTTTTTCATTTTTATACTTTATCAGTTGTTCTCATAGACCCCATCCAATCCAGTTTAGCCAGAGTCTCCAGAGGTGTGGTCTGGGTAAGGGTATTTTTAAAAACACCCCAAGTGACACAAATGAGTACCCAACACTGAGAGCATTTTAGAAGTTCTAATCAGAAGTTTACTCTCAGTGTAAACAGCAGCATGAGATATGTGTGTGAGTGTGTGTGTATCTATGACCAATTCCCAGAGTAGATTACCAGCTCCCAAGTAATAATTTGTTCCATAGTAATGTTAAATGGCCACTGCCAACTGCTTAGTAAGAATGTTATGCTTTGCTTGGTTTTTTTTTTTTTTTTTTTTTGGCCTTCTTTCCTTCTTTCTCCCTTTCTTTCTTGACCAAATCAGAGGTAGAGTTCCTTATACTTTCTTAAAAAAAAAAAAGTCAGCTTTATTGACAAGGCTACACTTACATATACATATATATTTGACAGGGAAATGTTTCTGTATCATATTACTAAATGACAAAGGGTTGTCAGTATGGGACCACCTCCTTTTGTCTCTTTATGGGATACAATTCTCAATACCTATCTATACAGTCAACTGCTATTTTTTACTCACTCTTAAATGAAGAGTCCTTTCTTTCCCCACTCTCTCTATATAGGCTAATGGAGGAATACATTCACTTAGTACAAAAGATAAAAAATATGTAACATATCAAGCAGTAATGAATGGTGGCTTCTAGTCTTTGTCTTCATCCACATGCCAACAAATGTTTACTCAAGAAATATTTAGAAAATATTTCCTGAGCGTTTATTAAGTGCAGAAGAGAAGACTTACAAGATATTTATTAGTAGAAAGAGCATGAAAAGGTAAGGGGAACCTTCAAAGCATGATACAGATCTGATACCCAGAGAAGGAAAGACACATAGAAGGAAAATTAAGTAAGAAAAGATTCAGCGCACCTGTGTGGCTCAGTCAGTTAAAAGTCTGACTTCAGTTCAGGTCACGATCTCGTGGTTTGTGAGTTCAAGCCTGCTTCGGATTCCCCTCCTCTGCTCACGCTCTGTCTCTCCCTCTCTCAAGAGTAAATAAACATTAAAAGAAATAGGAAAAGTCCCAGACTATGTTACAGTTTCAAGAAAAATTTGGCAAGGCCAATGGGCCTACCTACAGCCAAAGTCACCTGTTTGAGTTATGTTGCCTTTCACAGGAATGGCTTGTCTTACTGTACCCAGCAAGCTTTGTCCTGTGCTGGGAGAAACCTGCAGAAAGTAGGGCAGTAACTGGTGCCATCAGTCAATTATGCTTTTTATAATAGGAGATATGAAGGTCATGATTTCTTCTTTTTTTAAATTTTTAATGTTTATTTGTTTTGAGGGGGGCAGGCAGAGAGAAGTAGACACAGAATCTGAGGGTCATGTTTTCAAATCTACCCCAGTCCATCTTTTGTGATACACCAACTTTTCCATGATGATTAGGGTGACAGCTCTTAGTGGCTCCTCTGGGCTTATCTTTCTGAGAAGAACCTTAAAAATGAAAGGTTTGTAAGATTAACAATAGCCTCTCTCTCTACAAATGGTCACAGAGCTTCAGATGGTACTCATCATTGTCCACCTCCAGAACAAACTCTAAATATCTCTGACCTGATAAGATGGCCAGATGTTACCTGAATTTGTTGAAGTTGCATTATAGGAAAGGGATTTTGAAATTATGAGACCTGGAGCTAACAGAGGGTGGCTGTCATATTTGTTGGTTCCCCCTCTGGGGATGGGGGAAGAGAGGGAGAGAGATAAGGGACTTGCACTTTGCTGTGTCAACAGTCCTCTCTATGCTACTCTGAATTGTGATCAAATAGGGATCACAGGGAGAGATAAGAAAGAATGTCTCCAAATTGTTTACATTAGAATGTAAGCAAATGGTATTTGAGCAATGCACAATCTCTGATATCCAAGGCATGTTTGCCACCAAAATTATCTTTTACATAGATTTCTAGTAATCTTTGCTCAGAAAGCTCTGATTTTGTAAAAGCACAAAAATGTTCATAGGGCCTTGTTTCCCACTCTCACTTCAAAAGGTCTTGACAGTCTGATTCAAACACTCATCCCTGAGGTTCTGAGTTCTTGTCAATTATACGCGTCTCCTAAACATGTTTGTTCACTGTTACAACGGGGCCAGTGAGTACCAAAAGGTTCTCAAGTATACTATCAGGGTTTCACACTGATTCACATAGGGGATCGTTTGCAGTCAACAAGCAGCCTATTATTTTTTTATAGGAATAGAACCATATCAAAGGTTCAGCTTTGGCCATCACTCTTTCCATGCTTACAGAAGCTTCTCTAGGAGTAAATATGCTCCATTCCCTGTGGTTCTTGTCAGAATATAATATTCTATGCTAAGAGGGTGTATTTCTAGGGCAATGAATTATTATTTACCCAGTATCAAATTCCAGCCCCCTTGATCAAGCATCATTAAAGTCCAGTTTTAGGGTGTTTTCCTTGTTGATACTGGATAGCTAATTTTTGAAATTTCTCCAATATATAATCTCTTTTCTTTTTCATCAGACCCTGCATATCCCTAGCCAAGTTATGTTGGTATTTAACTCTCATTGACAGCTTATGAGCCAGCAAAGGTGGTAGAGGAAGGTACTGAAAAGTCACATGTTGCCTTGTGAAGGAGAGGATTTTGCAGTATCTTCTAAAAAGGACAAGTGCTAGTTCATGAGAAAAAAAAATGAGACATTTTTATAAACTTAATAGGGTTCAAGAATCCACACAGCCACTTTCTCAGAGGCATACTTTCAGAAGTTACCATCCCTCCTCTCAGGTTCAAAACTGTTCAAATCTTCCCTGGGGGAGCATTCAAATGTCTCCTGATCGCTTCTCAGATCTTTGGTATACTGCCCAGCTTTTACTGTGGGAGATAAAGGTACTTTTGTAAATTGCCAAAGAAGTCTTTAACTGCTTGCTAATTGCCCTTGGTTTCCCCTTATCCTTCTGTAAGGAGTCAATACGGCTTAGCAGTCACCAACAACTCTGCTCTATTTATAGGTATAATTCCCATCATATTTTACAAATTCCTGAATCAATCACAACTTCAAGGATATTTCTCTCCATCAGGATATTTTCCCAGATCTAAAACAGGAAAATCTTTAGTTAGGTGGGTGACCATCTTGTGTCAGAAACTATCTTGGCCTCAATTATCACTCAGCTTGGTGTAGTTTTCAGCAGCATGATGGAGACTGGATCAATCCTAAATCCTCATTTTACCACCAGTTTTCTTGAACTATTCTAGTTACTATTTATATTGGTTTGGGTTCTCCAAGATGCAGAAGACTAAATGGGATTAGTGATGAAAGTAAGATGGGGGGACAGGAGAATGTAAAGAGAATCTTTATAATATAATATAATATATATAATTTATAATATAAATATCAGTCTTATATAAGAAAAGAATAATGGAATGAGTAGGAGTATTATTGCAGAGGAATGATGTAAAAACATGTGTGTGCATGCAAGTGCATGTGTGAAAGAGAGAGGGAGACAGAGAGAGAAGGGCATTATTTAGTATCACTATTTTAATCTCATTAATTCTAATAAATTAAAAGTTGGGATGCAGAGGGGCACCTGGGTGGCTCAGTCATTTAAAAGTCAAACTCCTGATTTCGACTCAGGTCATGATATCACAGGTCATGAGTTCGAGCCCTGAATTGTGCACTGAGCTGGCCATGCAGAGTCTGCTTAGGATTCTCTCTTTTTCTCTATGCTCTCCTGCATCTCTCTCTTTCTCTCAAAATAAATAAATAAACTTTAAAAAAAAGTTGAAATACAGAGAATAGCTTGAAAATACAAAAATAATTATAGTTTGTTTACAATTATTTTTTTGTCGCATGAATTGTTTATATAGAGAACTCTACAATAAACTATCTTTTCAAAATACGCTTAGCTGCCTGGAATCAGGCTATATCTTTCTATATATTTTCAAAGGGAAATATATTGAAACATTACCTTTAAATTTCAGATCTCAATCTTAACACTTTGAGTAAATATACCCAATATTTCTGTTTTAAGACAGAAAATATATGCCATTACTTTCATTACTCCAAACACTATAGATAAATTTATATCATCACAATGTAATGTGAATGAATTACCTCTGATCCAGAGAAAAGAATGAAACATTTCATAATACCAGTAAAACCAGAAAATTCTCTTTATAAAACACACATACGCACACACATGCATATATATATATATATATATATGNGTTTTTATGATAGAAAAGCCACAGAACCATTTCAGTCCTAGAAACGGACAGAACAGATGCAAAATTCAAAAGTTTCAAGTATGTAAATGAAAACAGCCAAGCTAAAAGGAAAAAACAGGGGGAAAACCAGTTAAAAGTATCTTCTCAAACATTCTAGGGTGCCCCGGGATGAACCATTTAGAAATTCAAGATCAGAGCAGATCACTGACGGTAGATCAAGTTTTATCAAAGCCGACTACTTGGTCTGCAAGTGGAACAAAAGACATAGTTTAACAAATGCAGAAATAATGAGGGTTTCAGATTTCTAACCAAGGCACCAAAAGATATACTTGAGTATAAAATTTCAAAGCATGGGAGTTCACAACTGAAACTGCACCATTACCACATAGAATTTCTGCATACCACAGGCAGGACCTGTAAAAGCAAAAATTTCAGTCACGTCCTCTTTGTATTTCTATAATAAGAAGAGAATGTATGCTAGATCTAACCTATGAGAAATTTGCAAAGTTCAGTCTTTATGTCGGTTGACCTGTTTATTCTGTAAAAGAATAAAGAAGAAGCCTGTTTATTCTGTAAAAAGTTACGCACATTACTCTCCTGCAGATTCTCAAGATGATAAAGTTCAAAACACTGACACCAGTCACCAAAAGATGGTATTTCAAAGTTGCAAATTTGAAGTTGTGTCTTGGGTGATGCTAACAACTTACAAAATATATAAATGTAAGTTATTAATGAAATAAATAAACTATACTGATATTTCTTTTACTTTTTTCTTTTATGATATCCTAAGAGTAACTTCATTCTCTTCCTTGTTTATTCTCATTAGGAGTATAGGAAATGGAATGAGATCTAGGTCATCATGAATTCATATGCTTAACCTTCCATTTGTTAGCTAAGTGAATTGATCCATATAAATCTGTTTACACACATTAAAACTAAGAATACTATTCTCCACTTTGTAGTGTTAGCGTGAAAGTAAAATGTAATAATAGAACTAAACTATAGTGGCTTACTGGATGCTTTAAAAAAATGTAGTTATTGTTATATTGTTATTAATTCTGTACATCAAGAATGTAGCATTTTTGAACACCTAATTTAATATAACAGTATATGTTAATTATACTTCAGTTTTAAAAGGGGGGAAAGAATGTAGCAATTTGAATGTTCAGATAATAACAATAATTTCTACATTAAATAAACATGCATTCATTGTCAAAGATATCCCTTTTATAAAGTTGTCTCTTAATTGATGAAATGTCTGGGTTTTTTTTACATTCAGAGCAATAGTTGCTTGATGTTAATGCAAATGAGAGCTAGTAAAACATAGCTTTGAGGTTATGGCTTTGAGGATTGGGTGGAGAAGGTAAATGTTAAAGGAACTTGGAATTTCTAAGATAAGGTAGGCAGGTTTTTTCAGACAGGGGATAAAAACTTGATTTTCTTGGCAAGAGATGTTCATTGGCAAAAAAAAAAAAAGTTAAGAAGGAATCAAGACATTCAGATTGATTAAAATTCACTAAAAAGCTTTAATAACAAAACTATAGATGTTGATCTTTCATAATCAATGCTCCAAACTGCACTGTCATTCAAAGTATACAGGATCAAACTTTGGGTCTGTGTTTTTAAAATATTGTCCTGTGGCTAGGAAACTTCAAAAATTCTTTGGGGCCACACATAAAAAAAAATTCTCTACTTCTTTGAACATATCTTTAACCGAGATTATAGACTAGGATTTACATGCAATCTCCTTTCTGTAAACTCCTTAGTGCATTCAGAGCAACTAGCTTACACTACAATTCTTGTTTCTACCCATAATATTTTATTGCTTCTGCTACTTGGTCTACCAAACAGCATTCAATGGGCACTTTAACACACCTAACAGTAGCAGATAATTTAAGTAAGTGTATTGCCACTACAGTACATAGACTATCAGTGCATCCGATTTTCCACTGAATATGATGTCACCCCTGTTTTAAAATATAAACACATCAGATAATAAATCCCAGATTTCTATCTTTATAATTGATTTCCTGGAATCACTTATGATAATAAAATTCTCAGTTTGTGTTTGGTGCGGATGACAGTAACCATCCTAGATATTTCAAGTGGAGAAAGACTGAATATAGTACAAAAGATTTTTTTAAAACAAAACTGATGACATTTCAAGATTCAAGAAAACTGCTGATAGTTCTCAGATTTGCCACCAGCACTTAGGAGGTTGCACGAATGCACGAACCACAAGATACTTTTGGCAATGCACACAGCTGGCTTCAGAGATGAGGCAGACAGTTTGCAAGAAAACTTCTAGAGAGCAACAGTTTTGTGCCTGATTAAGCTTATGTTTTTGCTCACTGCTACTGGAGGAGTTATAACAAAGCTTCTGCACTTCCCCCTTCCAATTCTTACATTAGTGTCTCTAATTTTCAAACTCTAAACCTGGCCCTATTGATAGAGATTATAGGGGAAAAAAGTTCATGGACACTTCGAGCTTAGAGAGCATACAAAGTGGAAAAGTAGGACTGAGAAGTCTCAGGCAATCTAGTATTTAATTGTAGTGCAAAGTTTCTACTGTATTATAGTTATTCATGGAGTAGATTAAGACTTGTTTATGACAAATCTGTATGACAGATTGATAAAGGATGATCTTCTGTCAGCTGTAGGTTTCTAAGTAGCGCTTAAATGTTTCTAAACAAAACAAAAAATGAGATTTTTTAGGAAGATAAAGAATAAAACTATATTTGAAAGTCAAAATAGTGGAAGCACATGGATTACTGAACAAACTATTGCTATATTCCAGAGGGAAAAGATGATGAAGGTTTAATTAAGTGAATAGACAACAGAATTCAAAAGAAGGAGTAAATGGAAGAGGCATTTTAATATAAAATTAATTTAAACTGGTGTGTAACTGAATAAGGGGAGCCCTTGGTTCCTCCACTTTCTGTACCTCTTCTACTTTTCCAAGCATACCTGCCATTTAATTCATTCATTGTTTGGTTAAATTTTCTTTCTGTTTCTCAAGTATATCCCATACACACAGACACACAGACACACACACAGACACACAGACACACACAGACACACACACACACACACACACACACACACCTATGGTCACTGTCAATGTAGAATCTCTCATCATTTCCCACCAGGATGACTGACATAGATTCCAACAAAACAAATTCCTCTTCTTAACAAAATCCTTCCACAATTTCACATAGTCTAAAGGAAAAATTCTAAACTCCTTCTTTGAATCACATATACACTCGAAGTACTTATCAGAATAGGAGACTTCTCTACTTGTGGGTATCCTATTTTTTCACATTGCTTTAGAGAAAACCTCTTTTAAACTCCATTTCATCCCGATAAATATTGCCAATTACTATGCAGTAGGGGAGGTTTGCTATATAAGAAAAATAGAGCCAAACATATCGCTTCCCTGCTTGGCCTCAGAGATATATCTAGATACAGGTATATGAATCAGGTAGAGTCAATCAATGCCTCCCACCTATATTTTCTTCTTTTAAAAAAAATTTAGTGTTTTATTTATTTCTGGGAGAGAGAGAGAGACAGCGTGAGCAGGGGAGAGTCAGAGAGAGAGGGAGATAACAGAATCTGAAACAGGCTCCAGGCTCTGAGCTAGCTGTCAGCACAGAGCACGACGCGGGGCTTGAACCCACGAACCGTGAGATCATGACATGAGCCGAAGTCGGACGCTTAACCGACTGAGCCACCCAGGTGCCCCCACCTATATTTTCTTCTAACTGGAACTTTTGGCGAACACTCAGAGATGCAGAGATGGAATAGAGTGAAAGTCTGTGGCCTTGACCTTGACTATATGATAAAGCCATTCTGCATTTTGAGAAGATAAAGCAAAAATACAAGAAATAGTAGACAAGAAAGAAGAAAATTCTGTCCTTGGTTCAAGCTCAACCTGTGTCCTTGTCTTTTTCAAGGTTTGGATGAGAGCAAAGTCCCTTTTTTATTTTTTAAGATTGAATTAAAATTCTGCACTACACTACTGAAATGAATAAACAAATGAATAAATTGAATAGAGAAGAAAGTAAAGAAGGAAAGAAAGAGAAAGAAAATGCACACTTAATACCGTCATGCAAAAGATCCTTAGTGATCTGGATACGCAATTTCATGTTTTCCTGACTTCATGTATCTTGCCCCCTTTCAGGACTCTTCTTTCTGTTCCCCTTTTCCCTTTTTCGAATTCCTTCTATATTCTTCTTAAGACTGTGTTCAAGTCTCACCTTCCCACTAATCCTTCTCTGACCTTTTTTCTAGCCAAATTTCCTATGCATATTACTATCACAATCCTTACCATACATATTATAATTTATCCACATTTATATATGTATCCACCATACATTTGAATGGAAGGTTCATCTCTTATTTATTTTTCTATCTCCTGGAAGACTATCTCATACAACGTTATTGCTCAATACACGCTTACTGAATAAATAAATGAATGACAGGAAGTAGGGTACTCATGTCCAAAAAATATTTTTTCTCATTTTTTTCTAAAACGTGTTATCTTTTCATTTATAAATGGATATCTATGACATAATTTTTAATTTATCTACACATTAAATACTGAGTCAAAATTAATTAATTAATTAATTAACATGAATACATGTGGCAGTATATTTGTCCGGGTATCTGGACCACACTTTTTTTTTCACTGTTGCCTCAATTTTTTTTTTGCATGCTGATATTTATAGAAAAAAATCTTATAAGTAACTGAAAATAAGAAATATTTCACAGTGTGAAGTCATGGCAAAATCAAAGACCAGAAGCTAATTCATAGTGCAAACTGATAAGATTCAATTCAATTCTATTCAGTTCAATTAAATGTTGGTCACGTCACCTCAACAGCATTTATTGAACATAAACTATAAGAAATACAGTTTGTTAGGTACTGTAGGAGATACACATATAAGAAGTTATCCGTAAACAAATCTTAATTTTGGTGAGGTATGTAGAAACAGAGTGTGAACTTTTGGATCTGTATCTCAAAGTTTAGTTTCAGTCAAGAAACATTCAACTCTCCTAGCTTAACAATTACATTAAATAGATCATTAATAAACCCAACTAGTAGTTGATCAAGTCTTCCTGAGCTCTGAAATTATGCCTTTGATACTGCAATGGAGCTTATAAAGAATTATGAAGTTTATACATATAAACATAGTGTTACAATTAATCTACAGACACATCCATTTTATATAAGATTTGTGACAAAGCAAATTGAGCAGTGACTTTTATGCCAGTGTGTACTCTCATTTTGTAGCTGCCTCCCACTATTTTGGCAAGACTTTCAAATGTTTTCTTGCTCCATCATGTTCCAGCAAGAAAGCCAACAGCTGTGGCCAAGGCAACAATTTTGGCAGTAGTAGCACACAGATGACACCCCTGGAGTATTTCTCTCCAGCGGTAGCAGTGACATCTGGACCACTTTCCACACTTGAGAGTATCTTGGCTTAATTCCATTTTCTGTATACAGCTGTAGAACCGTTCCTAGGGCTATCCTCAAGTAGAGAAACAGTACTGTGAGAGAAAATTATCTTCTTGTCCTCTGATTATAAGATTATTCACATTGTGTATTTGTGGATGTGTAGTTGTTGTGTGTAAGTGTATTTTGTGAGTAAGGTTAAAATCGGTTTGTTTAAAATGAGAGAGAATTAAATACACTCCATGCCTTCAATGCACTATATTTAGTTATGTATATATATTTGGGGTTATGTATAAACACATACATACACACCAGCACCATGTGAGTCAGGTATTCAGACAATGTAGCATTTAAGAGACTTTGCTTATTATAAGATGCTACTACTTCCTTTATGAATTCATTTGGTGCATAGAGAATATGTTCACTGCTAAATCCTACATGCTTTGAGGAAGTAACATGCAAAGAAGCAGACTTACACTGAAACACAGCATAATCACAAATGAGGAGTTTATAATCTTGACACTAGAGAAAGGCATAAGAAATTAAAAAACGACAACAACAAAGCAGTATGTTAAGACACCCATTATGAGAGACTTGAAATGTATCATCTATATTTCATTATGATGTCAATTACTATTTATCTGTTAGGAATTGTGCTACTTACTATGCACACATTATGTTATTAAATTCTCACAACCCTGTGAAGTAGACATTATTCCCATTTGTTGGATAAGATAGAGGAGGCTCAGACAAATCAAAGGTCACATACCTCACAAATGGTGAAGATGTATATCAAACGCTTATCTCCCTGCTTTCAAAAGTCACGATCTTTACCTCTGCTCCTCCCCTACAGCATCCAGTACAGCAGCTTGCCAGTGATTACATTTTGTTGAAATAAGTCCTACACAATCATTTCTGTGGAAACACAAAAGCAAGTTACAGAAGGAATTCCAATACAAATAATGTAAAAAATAAGAGAAAAAATAGAGATAAGACACTTCAGGTAGGAAAATTTGCCATTAGCAGACAAGTAGATGGTGACAAGACAGGTTAGCAAGCTGATTGGTTTGTCTGCAACCACAGGGCCAAAGTAGACATTTCAATAACTACAGTGGTTGAGTGACACCCTCTGGATTATTCTCTTCTGGTAATATTTTACTCTAAGGTTTGTAATTCTTGACAATGTGGTGTTATCAAATTTAACATGCCTTGTTTCCTATTTCTCTATTTGTAGCAAAAATGTGAGAACTGTGCACGTGCAATACAGTCATGCATGAAGTTCTTTCCTCCTTTTTTTTCAAGTCGCTATTCTCAGTTTCTGTTTCTTATACAAATCATTTTATTGTTTGCTGGAGTTAGTTGCTTAGAACACTGAGGAAAATTAATGATGTGGACTATTGAATAGTTTTATTACCTCACTAATGGAAATTTTTCTTTGATTTAAAAAAGTTTCTTATTTTAAATAAAAGCACTAGATTAATTTGATATAATGTTGAGCCATTTCAGGTAAAAAAATATAGAGTAATACATGAAATGAATGAAGATTCAACTAAAAAACTATCTCAATGTCCATTCAAAGTTCAGGCAATTTTTAAGCATGTGCCTTTTTCAAATTGTCTATGTTCTTCAAGGCCTGACATTTAATCAGGCACAACTAGCTCACTGGCGCCCTCTCCAGTCTTTCCTGAGTGTGCATGTAGACTTGCATATGCTACAACCTTCTGGTCCAGGGTTTTATCAAGGTTTGCTTTGCTTGTCTTGGTCCCCAGATTTCCTGTTAAGTTTATAGTTGGTCTACTAGTCTATTCCTCCCATTCAAGTACTAACCAGGCCTGACCTTGCTTAGCTTCTGAGATCAGACGAGATTGGGCGCGTTCAGGGTGGTATGGCCGTAGACTCTACTAGTCTATTCCTTATCCCAAGGAGTATCAAAGTCCTAGGCTAGCTGAGATGCTGGTCTTTCCTGGCTGTTTGCCACTGGCATCTTTGTTTGTTTTGACAACATCACAGGCCCTGGCATTTCCAGCATGCTTCTCCAAAGTAAGTTAGCCCTCTCCCATCACCATGGTCTCACTTCTGTGCCATGGAGTTGAGGTGGGGGTAAAAGCAGTGCCTGACTAAAATGCCACAGGCTCCCACTGTTCTTACTGAGGTTTACCAAATGATTTTGGTCAATTTTAGATGCTTTAAATAGCTGAATTTTATAATTTCATCTGATTTGCCATTTCATTTTAAAGAAAGGATTTGTTGAGGTCCTTAGTCAACCACTCTGGAGGTCCTACTCTCTCTGTTTCCTTTGTTTTTAATTCCCTCGTTATTCCTTCCTACCTGCTTTTGCATTATTTGAACTTTTAGTGTACTTCATGTCTTCTTAAATATATCCGCATGTTTGTTTGAATGGTTGTTCTTGGGATAACAATAACATTTTAAGTTTTTAGTCTGTTTGGAATCCTGTTCTTTAGCATCTCAGCTGAAATATACAAAACTTAACACCATAGAAATCTCTTTATCCTGCCCATTACAGTTTTACTAATACAGTATATTTATGTACATTGAATTCCATCAAACAATTTTATGTTTTTTACTCTCAACTATAACACACATAATAAAGAACCACAAAAGGAAAGAATAGTCCATTACATTAATCTGTACATCTACCATTTCTGTTGCTCTTCTTTCATTCCTGATGTTCCAAATTTACTTTGGCTGCATTTCCTTTCTGTCTGTAAACCTTACCTTCACAATTATTTGAAAGTGTGTCTTCTAACAATAAACTCTCTAAGATTTTCTTCATTTGAGAATGTCTTTATGTTGTTTTCATTCCTGAAAGGTATTGCCTCTGGATATAGAATTCTGGATTGATAGTTACTTTCTTTTAGCACTTTACAAATGCTAGTCCACTTACTCCTGGCCTCCATGGTTTCTGAGGGTAAAGCTACAATCATCCCTATTATTTTCCATTAGAAATAATGTGCCGCTTTTCCTTGGCTGCTTTCAAGATATTTTTCTTTTCTTCAATTTTCAGCAATTTGTCTGTGATATAACTAGGCATAGGTATTTATATTTTTTGGACTCAGTGAGCTTCTTGAATATGTAGATTTATATCTTTTACTAAATTCTGGAAGTTTGCAGTCTCTTTTTTTTTTTTTACTGCCTACTTCTGTCTTTCTGAGGGTGTAATGACATGATTCATAGAACTTTTGGTACTATCCCAAAGGTATCTGAGATCCTTCTCATTTTCAATCTTATTTCTTCTATTCTCTTCAGATTAGATAATTTCTAAACACATATTCAGTTCACTGAATCCTTCTTTGGGCCTTTCCATTTGGCTATAGAGCCCAACCAGGGATTTTTATTCCAGTTACAGTACAGTTCAATTCAAATATTCCCATAGGTTTCTTATAACTTGTGTTTCTTTGATGATATTTCCATTCATTCTAAGAGGTTCACCTTATTTGTTGGTGTATTTTTATAATAGCTGCTTTAATGTCTATGCCAAATAATTTCAATGCCTTGATCATCTCAGCTTTAGTGTCTGTTGAATGTTTTTTCTCATCCCAAGTGAGATGAGATTTTCCTTATTTATATATTTTATGAGGAAATTGGATTTTAGTCCCCAGATATTTTGAAAATTATGTTATGAGACGTTGGGTCTTATCTAATTTCTATGGAGAATGTTGATATATTTGTTGTAGCAGGCAGTTGGCCTAGTTAGGTTCAGCCCACAATTTCAATTACTTTCTGGAGGATGAAGTCTGTGTCCATAACGCTCTTCAGATCAGTGGCACATAGTCACTACCCAGTGTACAGTCTGTGACCAAGATGCAGTGATCTTTTTAAACTTCAGTTCTCAATATCTATGATGTTCTGCTTAGCATCAGGTCCATGAATACACAAAACAGGAGTAAGAACAGAAGTTCATAAACAAATAAAGGGTGTCACTTTCCTAAACTACTTCTGAACAATCTCTCTGGTATTTTCTGGGATCTTGGACTTCTATTTTTGGTTTTTTGGGTAGACAGCTGAAGATTTTTTTTTTTTTTACCACATACTGCTGTGTACTTCCCACAACTGTGGGACAAGCAGCAAGAGGTCGGGGGTGGGGGGAACAAAAAACAAAAACAAAACATGGCCATGTACCACACTCTTAGGAGTATGTTTCTTTCAATTAGAAGAAAGTTCTCTCTATTTACAGTTAAAGAGTCTTACAGGTCTCTGTGATACCAATGCCATGGGAATGCTTGGTGGCTGAGACACAAAAGAATAGAAAAAAGAAAAGAAAAATAATGACAAACTTCCCATAGTCTTTTTGAATGTCAGGAGACACCCCCGCCCCCTTCCAAATCCTCACAGCAGAACTATAGGAGACATGTTGGTGCTTTCTCTCTCAGCAACAATGCTCATTTCTGGGTTTCCAGTATGTTCAATCTAAACCTAAGAATATTTGAAGGAAGGAATAGTAAATCCACTGCCAGTTTGATATGATTTTGAATTCTACTCTACTCCAATCTACTGGCTATTATTTGCTTTTCAGAGTTCTCAAATAGTTTTTCCAAGAATTCTTTCCAATTTTCATAGTTGCAGTCAGTGGGAGAGGCAGATTATTCTTACTTTAAATTACCCAATATATATTTACTACCCCACCCATGTCTTCACTCATAACTCTAGTTGAGAATCATATCTGATACTACTTTTATTTCAGCAAGTTGTCACTACTGGTGTTCAAAATCTCATCACACACACACACACACACACACACACACACACACACACACACGTACACATACCATCCCCAGAAATACATTGATATTGTTTCACAAAGCTTCACACAGTTCTCCTTTATTCTTTTCTACTAGAGTTTAACCTGAGGACAGTTCTATTAATCCACTGTGGAAAAAATTCTAAACCTAAGTAAGCTCCTTTGATTATGGGAGAGTCTAGCAAGTGATTTTTCACTCTTTTTTTTTTTTTTTTTTTTTTCATTCATGCCAATAGTTTTCCTGGAATTGGTACCAATTTACTCATGAAAAGATAACCATAGGAATCCTTCCTCCCCATTCCCTTTAGTAGAATGCCTTGGCTCTAAGTCACAATATTTCTTCCAGGAAATGTATTTTATGAGCTATGGTTGTTTGCAAAATACATGATTGTAGTCTACAACTTGAAGACCTCCATCTCACTTCATTCTGTCTAGGTATTTGACAAATTAATCACCATAGATAGTTTTAGTGACTGAAAAGCCAGAATGCCGAGTCTTCTGGGGGTTAGGCAATTCAGAAGACCTTGGAACTTTCTTCAGAAATAAAAATTCCTGAAATACTTGATCTCATTATTTTAAAAGCTTTAAAGGCAATGACATTATCAGCAAGAAAATACCTTAAAAACCAGAAACAAAATATTTATTTCTAACCATTTGTTTTAAAGAATATGACATAACAAAATCTCTTTCTCATTGATATCTTCAAATTTCATTACCAAGTTACAGTATTTCAAGACATTTGGAAAGGTTTATAAACAGATTTTTTTTGTGTCTCAAAATGGACACAAAAGTAATAGCTAAAACAAAAACACACTTGTTGGCGCAAAAATCAGTCATGTTCCATGAAGCTTTTTCTTGCTTAATTGGAAGAGAAAAATACAGAAATTGCAGGGTGGTTCCATCCATCTTCGTAAAAGGTGTTGAATGAATAATATTGGAAAACCAAGTTTATCTATAGCTTTCTTGATGTTTAACTTTGCTTGCATATATACAGATGTTCATGATCATAGACTACTGACAGTGTGCCAATAGTAGAAAATGTTGATTTTATTTACTTAATCTAAGCAACAGAGGAAGTACGATCTTGGGAGAAGCTCAGACAATGACATATTTTAGAATAATAAAAATTTGGATTTATACTTTAATTCGTGGCTTATTTTCAATCAAATTTAAATTTTACTTGTAATGCATTTCTTACTTCTTGAGATATTTATGTTTGAAGGCCTTTGCTGAATCTTGTCAGAGAAATTGAGACATGTGGCATAGATTCCTAGTTGCTTACCCAATATGCACTCTTATGTTGTTCCTTTTATTATGGATTCCTGACATTTTTAGGAAATGGCAATGTGCCCAGCAAAAAAAAAAAAAAAATAGAAAAAAAATCTAGAATTGGGTAAGACTTTTGTGAAAGCTCTTAAATGTGTCTCTAATTGCAAATTTCTTCTTTTACACTTGCTAATTTTTCCTTTCATCCTGTATGGACTACATACACAACTATTGGAGCTCTAGCAATCATCTTGTGAGCACAAAGAGAACTTACAACTGGAAACCACAGAATAAGGATGACAGAAGAGAAAGACAAAGGAAGCTAAGTCCATGAGGTCATTGTGAGATGACAATGTAATGCTAGGATACAATTTAGTAATAAAGGAGAGGAAGAAAATTTTATGTTTTAAAGTTATTGTTATTTTATGTCTTTGTTATTAACAGCCAAAGTCATCTCCTAGCAGATGCAAGATACACCGTGTATACCACTTGTTGTCTCTGTGTACTACCACTTTCTTTTTTGTGGAAATTTTTTCTTTTCCTATTTCAAGTATGTAATTCCAATGATAACTGCCATCTTTCTATAGAGCCTTGGCTTTCTTTCCATTTTTAACTGATTCAGAGTCAACCCTTGAATTAGGCTGTAAAAAACAGCACACTTAATCCTTACTCCCGCTCCCAATTATTATTGATTGATTTTGCAATGATCATATGTCCTAAGTTGTAGAAGTTTAAAAGTTTCAAGGATATTTGAATTTAGTATTGGAGAGAAATTTAAAAAAAAAAGCACCTTCTATTATCTCTCAGTTGGTGATAGAATCAAAAGTAAAACCTGGGGTCTATCGGTGGTCCTATCTTGTACCCAACAGAGAACATGGTCAGAAAAAAAGGAGATAACCTGCAAAGAATCAGGTTTTAGAGACTGGAGGAAAGAAAATAGCTCTGGTCATTTTCAAGTTCTTGGTTCCAATAATCCTTAAAGCTGCACTACACTTTTGTTTGTCCCAAAGATATACAGTAAGACTTATGTGGAATTCTCCACATAAGTTGAATTCATTAGTAACTCAGGTTGAGCAAAAAGCTATTCATTCAAATTGGTTCTTTCTGGAGAATCTTATTCCTTAAGATGTTTAAGACATCATCCATTCTCACTCACATTCTGAAGTCAATATTTTAGCACAAGTCTTATACTTTCCTTTGAAGTTTTCATTATTTATCAGCCCCCTAATTTTTGTTATTGTTTACCTTTTTTTCTCTTTCACTTATATTTGCTTCCTGACAATGATTCTACTTGGCCTAGCTTAAAGGAGGGAAATGGTTGGTCATTATTCAATATCTATTTACCTGATTAATAATTCTTAGGCTTATCAACAAAGAAATCTGTACTGAGACATGATTACAAATATGACTAAGACATAGTAACATATCCTCTTTTTTCAGTGGTCTTAAAGATTAACAGTTATATGAAGGTAAATGAAAAGAAATTAATATGCTAGAAATATTTATAGTGAACAATACAGTACATACAAGGAAGTAGTTATATTTACCTTAGAATTAGGAGTCTTTGGTAAAGACTTCACACAAAAATCAAACTAGAACAAAATCTTGAAAGGTGAGTATAGGTAAGAAGTTGAAGAAAATTATTGTCTTCTAATAAACTCTAAATAGTTTGTTTCTAGTCTATGGGTTAGGTAAATGTTTAGGGTAGATGGAACGCCAAGAAATAGCATTAACTATTTAACTAAATAAGTAGGCAGAAGTAGGATCATAGAAGGAGCGATATGATTTGCTAAGCTTGGATATTTCTGTATTGATAATGAACAAATTTTGAATAGTTTCAGCAAGGCCACTCCAGTTACAATAACTTTTTAAATATTTTATACAAAATTTGCATAAGAATGAAATAGTGAGGATAAATGGAGTAAATAAATTTGACAGATCATAGGACTATATATAGAATTTCTCATATCTAGTAAGCATAATGCAGGGTTAATTATTCAAATTCTTCACTCCTATTGAGATATGAGTTTTCTGTCCTTGAATCTGAACTGATTTGCATGACCAGTTTGACTAAAAGAATGGAGCAGAAAAGGCACTCTAGCATTTTTATGCACAGGTCTTAAGAGACTAATAGTTTCCACTGCGTGGCCATTGAAACACCCTCTGTGGAAACCCTGAACTACGATGTAAGAAGTCCAGCTACCCTAAGATTACCACATAAAAATGTTCTGATACACAAATTCACCACTCATCCACTCTAAGGTACCAGACACACGCTCTAGACAACTCATTTCACAGCTCACATTTCACAGAATGATACATTAGTCTATGCTACATGGCAGTTGTGTTAGTCTGTTGGGCTACTTAACAACTGACATATACATCATCGAAATTGTGAAGGGAAAACTGGAATGTCCCATGAAGATACTTCTGAACTCTTGACAGCCCAGAACTCAACAACATTCCCTAGACTACAGAGAGAAATCTCAGAGCAGTACCATTAAAATACCAGTTGCATCTCAGATACTCCAGATTTGGTTGCAGCCATATACATGACAAACTAAAGAAATACTATCTTTACTACTTTTCATTTTGCTTCATTGACCTTATTATTCATGTGTCAGTATCTCACTATCTTAATTTCAGAGGTTTTGTATTTTATTTTATTATTTGGTAAAATCAGCCTCTCTTAAAAGTTTTACTTTTCAAAGTTTTCCAAGGGATCATTGTGTTTTCAAAATTATTTCATATGAACTTTAGAATCAAATAATCTAACTCAAACAAAAGCTCATTGATGATATTATTAGGATCTTAATTAAATTAATATGTTATTTTGGGAGGTATGTTGAGATTATTTTTATCATGAAATAAGGGATTTCTTTCCACTTCTTCAAATCTATCTTTGTGTCTTGTCTTTCAAAATGTTTTATGTTTCTTTTCAGATAGGTTTTGAACATTTCTCATAAAGTTTATTCATAAATATTTTATATTTTATTAATGAAAATCAGGGTTTCTCATCTTTTATAACTTCCAAATGGTGATTAATTGTATTTGTAAATGCTAGCTTTTTTTTTATCACATTTTATATTTTGACATATTGTTGAATTATTTTATTGGGTAAGCATTGTCACTGATTCTCTAGGTTTTATTTTTATTCCAGTTAAACTATCATAGCATCTGCAAAGAGAGGAAATTTTACTTTTTCTTATTTTTCTGCTTTTAATAATTTTATCTCATTTATTTAGTTGGCTAATGCCTTCAGCATAATATTAAGTAGTAGTTAAGATATTAGGAATCCTTGCCTTTTTTTCTAAACTTTGAGAACTGTCTCTAGTGCTTACCCACCGATTAGCCATTAATTAACATACTGGCTTTAGGACTGAGGTACATGCACATAGGAACAGTCAAAACTTCAAGCCAGCAATAATGAGCCAAATCCTTCTCATGTTTCAACTCTGTCTCACTACATCTTCTGACATGTCTTTCTGCTTTTTGCTGCTTTTCTCTTTTGCTTATGAGTTCTCATATGATTACATTGGTCCCCATTGGATAACCCAAGATAATCTCCTTAATTTAAGTTCAGGTAATAATTAACCATAATTACAAATGAAATGTCTCTTTTTTTTCAATATCTATGGAAAAAATCATAGTGATCTTTCTCTTCAGACTTTAAATAAAGTGAATTAGATGAATAGTTTTCAAATATTTCCTCATTCTTGCATTCCTATTGTGAAATTCACCTGATTATGGCATAGTATTTTAATAACATGGTGTTAAAGTCATCTATTAATTTGTCAAAGATTTTGGCACTGATATTCATAAGAGATATTCATATGTAATATTCCTTTGGGTAGCTGTCAGATTTAGGTACCAATGTTACATTGGCTCTATAAAAATTATTTGACAGTTTACCTTCATTTTCTGTGCTTGGAAAGAATTTATGTAGTAGTGTAGCTATGTGATCTCTAATGGTCTAGTGGAGCTCCCCAATCAAATAATATGGACATGATAAGTTCTCTTTCAGAACTTTCACTGCATCTATGGAAATTGACAAGCTTAGGGTTTTTATTTATATTGGGATGAATTTTGGTAAATTCTTTAAGTCCTAATAAATCAACCATTTAATATATCCTTCTAATTTATTTTACGTATATGTGTGCAAATTGTCTATTAATTCTCAAGTTTTTCAGTAGTTATTTCTTACTTGTTTTGCTTTCTTCCTTTTTAAAATTTAATTAGTTTTTCTCTTTTATAGACTTTCTTCAGAGAAATAAAATTTTACTACTTTCTTTCTGTTTTCTACCTTGTTAATTTTTGCTTTTATTTTTTATGATTTCCTTCTTATCCTCCATTTTTATTTGTTTTGATGCTCATTCACTAGCTGTTTGTTGAGAATCATGTTAGTCAGTGTTCTCCAGAAAAGCAGAATCAACCAACCAACAGAACCATTTCTTATAAATAAAAAAAAATCTATTATAAAGAAATAACTCACATGATGATGGAAACTGAGAAATCCCAAGATTTTCAGTTGGCAAACTGGAGAACCAGGAGATCCGATGGTGTAAATTTCATTCAAAAACCCAGCACATTCCAGACCCAAGAAGAGCCAATCAGTTTGGGTCTAAAAGCAAGAAAAAATCAGCGTTCCAGAGCAACAGTCAGGCAGTTTTCTCTAACTTGCAGCAGGGTCATCATTTTGTTCTATTCAGGTCTTCAACTGATTGAAGGCCACTCAATTAGAGCTATCTGCTTTACTCAGTCTATCAATTCAAATGCTAATCTCATCCAAAAAAAATTCCTTCACAGACACCCAGAATAATGTTTGATCAAATACTGAGGCACAGTATGGAATAGTTAAATTGACATATAAAATGAACCATGACAGTAATTTAAGTCATTTATTTTCATTCTTTCATTTTTTATTGATGCAGATATTTGAGGCTATAGATTTTCTTCAGATAACTGCTTTAAATCTATTTAGGTTTTTCTAAATTTTTAATTGAAGTATATTTGACATATAATATTATATTAGTTTTAGTTGTACAGCATAGTGAAATGATAATTATATATATTATAATATTCTCCTATAATTAGTATAGTTACCATTTGTCACCATACCAAGTCATTACATTATTACTGACTGTATTCCCTGTGCTGTACTTGTAATCACCATGACTTTATTTATTTTATAATAAATCTATTTTTAATTAAAGATTCTGACATATTGTGTTATTATTAATTTTTTCAGAAATTTTCTAATTTCCTTCACTCTTTCACTGAAGGGTTGTTAATAGAACTTTTCACATTTAAAGTGGAATGGCACTTGGAATGGCAAGTATCTGTCTAGTATTTTTTATTTATTTGTTTATGTCATTTTCATTCTCTTGTTTGTTTCCTGTTCTTCTTTAATAGCATTTAAATGAATTTTTATTTGAATCTACCGGTTACTATATATTAACCAAATATACATAAAAATTACTATTCTATTCTTTTTATAAGATTATAGCATGTATAAAAATTATTTTCTATTTCCAAATGTAAACATTAAGCATTATTATAAATAAATCAAACCAGAGTGATTTTTTTTCACTTTATGTGCTTATCTTTTGTGTGTGAATATATACCTATATCAATTCTTATTCATCATTGAAGTCGCATATTCAGATTGGTGTTGATCACTCTACTTTGTGTGTGTATATTTGAGAAATATGCCATTAAAGCCAAGTAGGATTTCTCTAGTATCACTTTGAAGTGAAGAGATATTATTATCTCTTCAATTGGGCATAGACTGAATTTCCTTTGTATTCCCTATTATTTTAGTCATGTCAATTCTACTTTTTGTTTTCACTCATGTTTTCCAGCATTGTACTCATCTATATTCCTTTTTCTGATGTCTTCCAGCTTAATTTACATCCTTTGTTCTTATAACCACCTATATCAGCCCTATAGTTTTTTAATCTACCCTCTTTACTATTTTATTAGAAAATATATATTGTTCATAAAATTTTGTTTCCTTGGTAAATTCCTCTTTTATCTTTTCTTTTAACCTTCTATCTCTTTTTATATTGCAATATCTATAGATTCTGTGTACACTTCTCAGGATTATTAATCATCTGTTAATTGGGCCACTCTTTTTAAATAATAGTATGGAATGGAGGTTCATGTTGTCACAAAAGCTCTCCCACTAAATTTATTATTCCCTTTGCTTTGGGTACACATGACCTTCCTCTTTTGGAGAGCTCTAAAGTTTCACATTGTTAAAGGTTTTCAGTGTGTTTTGATCAGGTGCATTTTTGTTTCACCACATTCTCCCCCTTTAAATCCAGAAGGAATTTAAAAACTGGGAAACTGAGTTATAGATATGAAAAATAGCATGTCAAAATTTGCTTTGCCCTTCAGTAACATATTTAACAATATCAACATGGATTGTTAAGAGGGAACTTAAAAAATATTTATGTTGCATCCACACTTCAAAACATCATTGCACTTATGAAACCAACAATAAAGAGACTTTTTGGAACTATGGCACTTATTTTAGGAAAAGCTATATTCAAATCTATATTTGAGGAAAGAAATTCTTCCCATAATTTAAGTTCAAACAAATTTCCAGTGACTCGAAAGAATACATTTTTAAAATGTTTATTTATTTTTGAGAGAGAGGAAGAGAGAGTGAGCAGGGGAGTGATGGAAGAGAAAGAGAGAAAGAGGATCTGAAGCAGGCTCTGCACTGTCAGTGGAGAGCCCAACGCGGGACCTGATCTTATGAATTGTGATATCATGGCCTGAGTAGAAGTGGGACACTTAATCAACTGAGCCACCCAGGTGCGCCAGAATGAATAATTTAAAGTTATTTATCATTTTTGGTTTGAGGATAGATACATGTTAAAAAAAATATATATATATATAATTATATATTGGGAATATTTATAATTTCTTATATATTTACTATTAATATGTGATATACAATAATACATTATATATATATATTGACTTAAGTTCTTGTCTTACTTTTCAATTCTTATATTTTTGTTGGTTTTGAAGGAGAGAAATAAGTTTCCTTCACTTTGCCATCTACTCTTTGTTCATAGCGATTTTTTAAAGATTTTTTCATGTTTATTTATATCTAAGAAAGAGAAAAGAAAGAGACCATGTGCTAGTGGGGGAGGGGCAAAGAGAGAAGAGACAGAATCAGAAATGAGCTCCAGGCTCTGAGCTGTCAGCACAGAGCCCTATATGGGCAAACCTACCAGCAGTGAGATGGTGACCTGAGCCAAAGTCTGACGTTCAACTGACTAAGCCACCCTGGTGCCCCTTCCATGGTGATTTTTTAATTAAAATCAAATAATCACTAAGCCTTTAAATCCATTAATTTCTCTGAATCCTTAAAATGTGGAATTCAAAGCTTGTTTAACAAGACTTTTCTTTAGTCACAGCTTATCATTCTGAATTCAAGTTTTGAACTTATCTTTACTAATTTATGTTAAAGTCTTTAGTACACCACAAATAACAACAAACTATGTCTGTATCTGTATCATCTATATATATTGTTTTCTCCCTCAACCATTATGTTCTGTTGGTCTACAATGCCTCCCGTTTCCCTGATGTATTTCCTTTCTAATTACTAAAGCCCACTATTTAGGTACCTAAAACCAAAATAATTCCTTCCGTCACTTAAAAATAGATTAATCAAAAATGTTTGAACTAAAAAAATCCTCCTTCAATTTTAACACTCTCAGAACATTGCATACTTACATTAAGAAGCTATAAATTTAAAATCAAATTGTGAAAAACATGTTTAATTGAATGAAAATTCTCCACAGCACTGAAAATAACATTTATTAATGACACATATTAGAACATTTGCAATACAGTTCATAAATAGGAGCCCACAGCATTCTGCTTCAGTCATAAACATGTAGCAGCTGTGACTTTGTAAAATGAGTTGGTACCTTCCATATAAAATATAGAACACTACAGATGACTAATTTAAATCAGCGTGGTTTTACATGGCATGGCACAGTGGGAATGTTAATGATCTTCTACCTGGATTGTTTGTCTAAGACTCCTATTTTCTGTTCTGTTATGTGTGGATGTGAACTATGCTGAAGATAATTTGCGACTAATTACTATCCATGTCAATGGCAATTCTCCTACAATGATAAACCATATTTTCTTTAAAAAAAAAAAAACTTTCTTGGATAATGACAATTAAAATGAGAATATTTCAGGCTGCTTCTTGGTTTCTTTGTTCTCAAGAGTGTTGATCTTCCCTCTGAAAAACCAAGAATCACTTAATTATAAATAAAAACTTAGATTTTATTTGCACTGAAAATACATGGTGAGGACAAAAACAGGAAGCTAATGAGGCATGTGGTACAGGGGAAGTACTCAGCCTAAATGATTATTCTACTTTATTAAAGGAATTTAAAGCATTGCAGAGGCAAATGCAGTAAGCACTAAATGATTTAGCTAGATAAATATTTGCTATTGTGTTATCTTGCTTTTTCTTATATCACACTGCAGCTATTTTGGAGAGTAACATGCTTGATAACCTTATAAGTGCAAGCTTTACATTTTGTTATTTATTTGAGAGAGAATTCTGAAATTGAAGTCTCTCCAGTGGAAATACAAATAAAATAAAGTAGAATTGACTGATTCAGAGCAGATGCAAGATTGAAGTGGCTCATTGAAAGCCACTGACACATAAATAGTTGGGTTTAATAATTAGAAAAATCAGCCTCTGATGTACTATTGAGATAAACAGCTTATTCCATAGTCAATGACCTTGTCACCAAAATTAGTTTAGTAATGGAAAGATACAGATAGAACAATTGAAGTATATTTATCAAAAAACTTGACCTTTATGGAATACAAAAATTTGGTATATAGCTCATCAGCAAAATATGACAATGCACTTGTATAGAGAAATTATAGACCAGATCCCAGAAGCCAGTTGCCAGAATTCCATTTAAACTGACTAATTAAAAGTGGTAGAGTAGTTTTTCTTTTGTGTCTTTTATCACATACAATCACTTAAACATACTTTCCACAGCTCATCCCTTGGCATGCAAAAGTACAGAAAGAAAATTTTAAAAGTAGAAATTATGCTACACAACTAGCATTGGGGTACTTGGGTGGCACAATTGGTTAAGTATCTGACTCATGGTTTCAGCTCAGGTCATGATCTCATACTTCATGAGTTTGAGTCCCACATCAAACTCTGTGGTGACAGTGTGGAGCCTGCTTGGGATTCTCTATCTCCCTCTCTCTGCCCCTCTCCCATGCATGTTCTTTCTCTCTCTCTCTCTCTCTCTCTCTCTCCCTCTCTCAAATAAGTAAATAAACTTTTTTTAAAAAGGTGGAGAATTCTCTTCTCATTATTTCAACAAAGCATGAACTCCATCTAAAACTACTAAGGTCTTGTCAAAAATATTCAAGAAGGAAATTTGAATAAGCTATTAATGAGCAAAGTTTGGATATTTTTAAGAATCTTCAGGGTTCCCTGGGTGGCTCAGTCAGATTTTCAGCTCAGGTCATGATCTCTTGGTTTGTGAGTTCAAGCCCCAGGTTGAGCTCTGTGCCAACAGCTTAAAGCCTGGAACCTGCTTTGGAGTTTATCTCCCTCTCTCTCTGTCCCTCCATTGCTTCCACTATCTCACTCTCTCTCTCTCAAAAATAAATACACATTTTAAGAAAATAAAAAAAAAGAATCCTAAAAAATAAATATAGTGGATCAAAACATCAAGATGTTTACATTCATGAATTTATTATTGATATTAAGAAACAATAGCAATAAAAGCTTAATTAGTCACCTTTGGATGAAAATAGATAACCAACTCATTACTTTGAAAATCAGTTTAAAAGATAAGGAGGATGAAGAGAGCAAGGAGGAAAAAGGAAGAACATTCAATATTTTCTAGATTTTTGTAAAAAAAAATCTATACTTCAGGTTAACTTAAAAGCTAATAATAGAAATCATGAAAATACCACTTATACATTTAGGTTTTTTTTTACCCTCCAAATGTATCAAAAGTGAATCTAATTGTGCTTCTATATATAATTACCAATTTACAAGAAGTATAGTGATAGAAAAATGTATTAGGTGACATCATGGGGCTGCAATTGGCAAAATCTAAAGTATGGGAAAACAGGACAAATATTCTGCTTTGCCCATTCACATCAGCAACATAAAAACAAGAGGCAGGAAGACATGACTAATATTTAAACAGAGATACCAACAAATGAACCAATTACAAGATATAGAATTCAATTTGTACTTTGAATAAAACTAAGAATTATAAGACAAATGGTATAAAATTAATATAATATGGATATTTAAAGATAATAAAAATCATAAATTTAAGCTGTGAGATAATATTTTGATATATTCTGAAAAATGTTTAAGTCTTTATTTTTTAGTTGTGTAATGAAATATTTACTGATAAAATGATAGGTTATCTGGGATTTGACAACATCATTTTGGAAGGTTGGGTAGGGCTATAGGTTAAATGAAATCAGTTGGAAAATTGATCATTTTTGTACCTTAATGATGGGTATTCAGAAATTCATCATATTTTATAAATTACTTTTTCTCTTTACTTTTGTATAGGTTTGATATGGCCTATAATAAAATTTTAAGATATAAAGAAAACACTTGAATCATTAGACAAAGAAAAGTCTGGGAACAATGTCATCTGTAGAGAATGAAGCTCTTTCTGCTCTGTGAGCACTTACAGCCTTAAGATACTGGAGCCTCGAGAAGGGACAAAAGACAAGGCCTCAAATAACATGAATAAAGAGTTGAAATGAGGACTCAACAGAAACTATACCATAGTCATAGATTTATTTAACTTACATAACATCCTCCATGTTCATCCATGTACCATCTGCCAGAATTTCCTTCCCTTACAAGGCTGAGTAATATTCCATTGCATGTATATGCCACATTTTGCTTGTCTAGTCATCTATCAATAGACACTTGGGTGGCTTCCACATTTTAGCTAATGTGAATAAAGTTGCCATTAACATGACTGTACAAAAATCTCTTAGAGAACCTACTTTCAATTCTTATGGGAACATACCCAAGACTGTAATTGCTGGCTTATATGATAATTCTATGTTTCATTTTTTGAGAAACTGCCATATTGTTTTCCACAAAGCTTATATTCCTACCAACAGTGCACAAATGTTTCATTTTTTCCATATCCTCATCAATATTTGTTACTTTATGTTTGGTCTTGGTTTGGTTTGGTTTTATAGTAGCCATTCTAATAAGTCTTAGGTGGTATCTCATAGTTTTGCATTGTATTCCCAAATAATTAGTGATGTTGAGCATCTTTTTGTGTGTTTATTGGCCATTCATGTATCTTCTTTGCTGAAATATCTAATTAAGTCATGTGTCTATCTTTTAATTGGATTATTTGTTTTATTGTTGATTCCCACAAGATGCACACAAGTTGTTCTCAGAACACATTCATGAATACCTATAACAAGGTTCTGAAGTGGGAAATGGTAACTTGTTGCTGAGCAAAGAGCTTAAACTGATCAAAACTAACAGCAGTTTACAATCTGAACTTTCTTCCCCTGGAGTTTACAAGGCTTCAATAGATTCTGGAGTTCCAAAATAGTTACATTAGACAGATTTTGCCACTGAAATTTTTGCCTAGGTTGGGAGATTGATTCTTGATGCTTTCCACTCTGCTATTCTCCAAGGGTATTTTTTGTTTGTATTCAAATGCTATTTTTACTTCTTGTAAAAGATCAATGTTTTTCTTTCTTTTAAGGTTTTATATTATTAATGAGTGTGTAATTTTTCTTTCTTATATTCTCATGAGGTTTTAGAATTTCCTGACCTTGTATAAAGAGGTTGAATATGTTTCTAATTATCTATTCTTTGGAAGAATTTGTAAAAATAAATAATTATAAATATTTAGAATAATACACAAATAAAGCTACCTGGGCTTGGAATATTCATTGTAGGAAAATTTTTATCAGTGCATTCAATTAGGTTATTCAATATCTGCTTAATAGATTTTCTATTTCACTTTCTCTCAGCTTTCTTGAGGTATATATTTTTGTTACAATTTTGTCCATTTCATGCAAAATGACAAAATAATTTCTCAAAAGTTGTTCATAATAACTTCATGTCATGTTTTGATGTTCATAACTTCTCTACTATGTTCCTTAAATTGGTAACTTAAATGTATATGTTCACTTTCCCCCCCTCTCTTTCTTCCTATGTTTTTTAATTTTTGAAGGTTATTTATTAATTCAGAGAGAGAGTGAGGAGGGGCAGAAAGAAAGGGAGAGAGAAAGAGAATCCCAAGCAAGCTTTGCACTGACAGCATAGAGACCCACATGAGGCTCTATCCCACAAACTGAGAGATCATGTCCTGAGCCAACATCAAGAGTCAACAATTAACCAACTGAGCCACCCAGGCACCCCTCCCTCTTTCTCTCTTTACTCTTTTTTTGCCCTCTCTCTCTCTTTCCCACTTCTCCAACTATTTCGGCCTGAAACTAACAAACATCTGGTCTTCAGCAGCTCTTGAAAAACGTAGCTGCTCTGTCTTATCCACTTCATTTGGAACTGGCAAGACCCTTTTCCTTCCATGTTTCCTCAAAAGTAAGACTAGCCCATTGTCTCATTTCCCCTTGTAGGTACTTGCCTTTTTCCGAAATGCACATTAAATGGTTGCCTTGAAGTTTCCACTGTCTGGAAGGTTTAAGAAGAGTCACTATTTTGTATTTTATCTGTTTTCCCCCATTATTTAGTCTGAGAGCAACATTTTTAAAACTTTTTCTTTATCTTAACCAGAAAGCAAACTCTTACAGAATATATTTTAAATATCTGGGTTTTTTTGAGAAAAAAATTTGAGAAAAATTGAAGTCTCCAGTGGGGAAGTAAAAGCAAAATATGAGAATCACTGGTCTAGAAATATACAGCTGAAAAAATTTTCATGTGCTCAGATAACTTTTCTCTCTCACTTCTAAATGTTTTCAATCAGAAAGGTACATTAAAAAATATTAAGCTTTTTATATGTAAAATGTTGTTATTTTATTGGCTCTCTATTTCTAGTTGAATAATCTGCATGTGACAAAGGGTCAGACGAATTGTGAACCAATAGGTCAATCCTGTTTCAACAGTACATTAATTTATTCAAGAGCAAATAATTTATGAATGTGCCTTTAATGTGTGGCAATGTTCTTGGCCTGAGAGAGGCACAAAATCCCTACTTTTACAGAATATATATTTTTGCTTTGGTAGTTAGAGAGCAAAGAAATATACACATAGAAGACCAAGATAATTTCAAGCAAAAATAAATACTATCAAAAACAAAACAAAACTACTCAGTGCCATTGGAGAAGATTGAAGAAGTTCTAATTTGGATGTAGTGAGTGGTAACAGAATACCTTATTAAAAGTTATTTTTTAGTAGGAATCTCAGCGACCTGAGAGAACCACCTTTATAAAAATCTGTGGGAAAAAGACAACTGAGAAAGCACAGAACAGAAGTCACAGTGGCTAGAAAGTGATGATTTAGATACCACCTTTAGTCTATTTTAGAAACCATTGCTCAAGTGGGCTATTTTAGAAGATTACTTTCCCTTTGTAAAACTTTACCAAGTGGCAGCCTAATATAGGTTAAGAAAAAAACATTATATTGGAAGAAGAAAACTTGTGCTCAGCAATGTTACAGCTGAGAGCATTCAAATCAGTTGGAATATCTGGATCTCATCACTGTTTTTAGGATACAATTTCTTTGTAGTAAGACAGTGGTGACAACGTAATCAATGTAATCAAAGGGTGAACAATGTCTGTTCTCATACATACCTGTCCATGAGCCCAGTTGTCTTAATTTTTGCAAGCTTAATTTGATGGTGGTTGTCAGGTAATCACAATGTTAGATAAAACATGTACAGTTCACACACCCTCTTCAAGAGTTTAATGAAAACCAGTGCATTTCTTGCCTGAATCTTCTTTTAAAAACCCAAAGACATATCACTTCAACAGCCCATTTAGAAATCTATACCAGATGGAATCCACCTACATATTTTCTTTGTAGGAATATGCAAAATGACAGTGAGAATGCTTTTCTCTTCGTGAGGGGAAAACTTGAAAAATGCTTACTTAAAATTTTATATTTAAATGACATTTAAAACTGTGCAATTAATCATAAACCATTTCTTTAACATCTATTTATAAAACTACTAATAACCTATTTTTATAATGTATATACTTGTCTAATTGTTCACCCGTGATATACTTCTTAGCATGAGAGCCACAGATATTATCTTCTTTTTTTAAATAAAAATATATTTTGAATATTTATTTATTTTTGAGAGAGAGAGAGAGAGACAGAGCGTGAGCAGGGGAGGGACAGAGAGAGAGGGAGACACAGAATCTGAAACAGGCTCCAGGCTCTGAGCAGTAAGCACAGAGTCGAACGCAGGGTTCAAACTCATGAACCACGAGTTCATGACCTGAGCTGAAGTCCGACACTTGATCGACTGAGCCACCCGGGTGCACCTAATTAATCATTCTTTATATTCATCTGCCCACTTGCCTTTGAAATTGATTCTTGTTTCTCAGAAAAAGTAATATGCTAAGCTTTATATCATTTTTATACCGTGTAGACCAACTATTTTTGTAATATACAATTTGTGTTATTTATTAATTTATTTTATGTATATATATATAAAAAATAATTTTATTTTCCTTAACTATATTCCTCCATTACTTTCATCATACTTCCACTTTTTCTTTTCATTCTGCTAGTGATACATATTTTTAATTGGGAATTTATATTTTATAGCTTTTCATTATGTAAGACAATCCATAACATAGATAAGTGCTTACTTTTTATTATATTGAAGAAAATTTTCATAATTACAAACTCTAGTTATTTTTGAAAACATAAACCAGAAAGAAGAAAGCGAAATGTAAAGAGATGACTAAGCTAACATTTATCACGTTGCACTTCATGTTTTATAACAGCAAAAGTTTGCTTTTTTTAGGGAGGCTAACCTTCTGCTGTCTCATCTCTTTTAGAAAGTCCCATTCAGGTTTGTTTCTTGTTGTTGTTGTTATTGTTGTTTTTTTAAGTCTCAGAAACTGTATTTTTCATCTCTAGATGTACAACTTGTTACTTTTATATCCTCCATGTCTCCTTAAAGCATTGATGTTTTCCTTTAGCTTTTTGAACCATAGAAATTAGTTGAAGTAACTGAATGTCTTTGTTTACTAACTATACTATGTGCAACCTTTTTCAGGCTGTTTCAATTGACTGATTTTTCTCCTTATTATGGGTTATATTTTCCATCTTTGCTTTCCTGGTAATGGTAGCTTGCAAGTTAGATATTTTGAATTCTACTTTATTGTTTGTTGAATATTTTTGTATAATTGTAAATGTTCTTGAATTTTGTTCTGGAACTTTATTGGTTGTTCAGTATTTTTGTATTATTTACATATTCATGGACTTTGTTCGAGTGAAGAAATAGTTTGATCATTTTGAGGCTTGCCTGTCAGCTTCATTAGGACGCAGCTGAGATAGAATTTAGTCTAGGACTAATTTGGCTCCACCACTAAGGCCATATCTAGTGAATACTCCACAGGTACTGAATACTCTAATTGATGGTGCATATATTAAATCATACCAAATATGGGCGCCTGGGTGGCTCAGTTGGTTGAGTGCCCGACTTCGGCTCAGGTCATGATCTCACGGTTCGTGGGTTCGAGCCCCATGTCGGGCTCTGTGCCGACAGCTGGTTCAGAGCCTGTAGCCTCTCTTCGGGTTCTGTGTTTCCCTCTCTCTCTCTGACCCTCCCTTGCTAACGCTGTCTCTCTCTGTCTCTCAAAAATAAATAAAACATTAAAAAAAAACTGGTCTTTACTGAAGATCAAATGTCATCCT
Source organism: Crocuta crocuta (assembly GCF_008692635.1). NCBI lineage: Eukaryota > Metazoa > Chordata > Mammalia > Carnivora > Hyaenidae > Crocuta > Crocuta crocuta. The sequence goes on from NW_027527808.1 coordinate 840,653, forward strand.
TTAAAAAATAAAAAAATAAATTATACCAAATAATATTTGTGTAACTCTTAAGGCAACAAATGCAAAACTTATTAAAGTGTGTTTTCTTCTGGTAATTACAGTGATCTAACATATTTAAATGTCTCTTTCTATGTGAAACTCATTTTGTTAATAAATATGAAAAAATATTTTTTTACAGATAACCAGGCACATATTCAAACATCAACATTTTACTATATTGTACAAAATATTAGGCCACTGGGTGTTAGAGATGACCACTATAATTAATAGCCTTATACAATGCATTTGCCCTGTGCTGCTTGTTTCTCATTGTCTAAAAATAATTGTTTAATATATTTTGTTCTTTATTGATTATTTAAGTCAGCAGAGTATATCCAGCTCTTATGGCTCCATTTTGACCACAAGCATAGTCTTTTTTTTTTTTTAATAGTTTATTGTCAAATTAGTTTCCACATAACACTCAGTGCTCATCCCCACAAGTGTCCTCNCCACAAGCATAGTCTTAAGTAAAAATTAATACCAAAAAAAAATGTTACAAGTGTTACTATCCAACCCTCCACTACCATGCTTATCTTAGCATGTGAGCATATTTCTATGCACTCATTATAAATATTCTCTCATTATGCATTATTTTGTCCTTTTTTATTAGATATTGATGTCTGCATGTTTTCCAATAGTTGACAAAAACTTCTATCAAAAACAATAGAAATGACAAGATATCACGTTACTTTATTTTTTGCTCCATAAGAACTGCAAAGTACAACCACTATCATCAGCATCATTTGAATTAAAACAGGGTATTCCAATATAAAAATATTTTATTTACTTAATAAGTGTTATATATTATGAAAGAATTTCTCACACTACCATCCTTAATTTCCTCAGCATAGACTAATATTTAGGAATTCTTTCTTGTAGTTATTTGAGACTATGGACATTCTTCTCTGCACCCTGGTTATGTAGAATTATTGACAGAAGGTAGATTTCAAAAAAAAGTTGAATGAATTATAGAATTCACATGATCAGTTTTACAGTTCTTAATGCTTTAAATTATTCTTTAATTCTAAGACAAAGTCAGACAATTTTTAGAAAGATTTCCAAGTCATGCTAAGGTGACTACCTTCATTTCTCATCTGAAGGAAACAGAATAGAAATATATGGCTCTAAATTCCTTCCAAGTTCTCCAAACTTCTGTGTCTTCTATATGTCTATGATTTTAATGCTTATCATTTTCATTTGCTAAACTATTTGAGGTGATCTTATTAAAATAACATATTTTAGGGGCACCTGAGTGGCTCAGTCGGTTAAGCATCCGACTTCGGCTCAGGTCATGATCTAGCGGTTTGTGAGTTCAAGCCCTGCATCAGCCTCTGTGCTGACGGATCGGAGCCTGGAGCCTGCTTCGGATTCTGTGTTTCCCTCTCCCTCTAACCCTCCCCTGCTTGCACTCTGTCTCTCTCTCCCTCTCAATAATAAACATTAAAAATTTTTTAAAAACAGATTTTATATTGTATACTAAATATATTGACAACTTACTGATAGATGATAGTATTCATAACATCAACTGAATCTTATTTCCATGAAATAAGCATATCTTTGAGAATATTAATTCATCTAATAAGGATTAAGATATTTAGACAATATTGCCTGAAACACTTTTTGATGATTTAAAACAGTTTTCCTAGAAGACAGTACTTTGGAAGGTAATAGAAAAAGAGAACTTGATTAATTTAATCCCAAACTAAGTAAAGACTCTACATACAAGGTATTTGGGAAAACCAATTTGCCATTTATATATTCAGATAAATGGTTGTATATATGAGATATATTTAATGTAACTCAAATTATAAGAAATAGCTTTTTGGTATAGAAACTGCTCTACATTTTGCCTGGAGAAAAATATAAAATCTGAGTTCACTAAAAATTTGTCTCATTGCCCTCTGATGGTTTGTGCCTGTCCAATCCATAGGGCCCCAGTTAAGAACTATTCTATCATCTATACATCAGAGAGGAAAGTGCCTGTGTGCTATGTTGATAGTCACTCTAAACAAATATTTATACAGTTGAGATCAGAGATATAAAATGTCAGTTCCAAATCCACCCATGATGGCACATATACCAGACAGATGACAAAGTCTGGCTCAGGTTATAAAGGCTTGTGAAAAACTTGAATCATATTTTGCAACCCTTGAAAGAATTCAAGTTGGAGATTAGCAGAAACCAGGCTCAGTTCTGTTCGTAATCCCCTTTATCTGTCTTCTAGCCAACAAAATGAAAACCTTAAAGCCAAACTGACAAATAGAGTGTGAAGGACCTTCTATTGCATTAAAAAAAAAAAAAGGTCAGACTGCTATAGGTAGAAATTATCTTGTATGTTACTATTATTGTTGTTACTATTCATAGAAATAATGGGGGAGAAACCTCTAAATGACACTATTCTGCTGGATTCTTTGTCAAATGTAATATTCAATAAATTAATTCCCTTCATGTAATACTGGGCATATAACATGAACTATGTGCAGAGAATAGAAATCCACCTCTCTAAAAACAAATGCCTCTGTATTGCATGTATCTATTTTTTCAAGTCCAGGCAATTGGACCCATTAAAGCATAAAAGTGTTTCAGGACAGTCCTTCTGCCAGAGGTAAAAATTTAGCAGTAAATTTTAAACAGGGAGAAATGATGATAGTTAGAGATAAAGTAGATTATTCACTGCTGATGCACCAGGCTGGAACTCTGCACGAAGTCACAGCAACCAATCAAGTTATGCTCTCATCAAGCATAGATTTCTCAAGTAAAGAGTATATTGAATGTAAGACTTATAACATTTAAGTTAATTGTGAAAAAAAGAAAAAGAAAAGAAAAAGAGATGCTTTCAACCAATTGGATATTGGAAATCCTTTCTGCCAATCTAAACACAGTCATATGTGTGTTTGTTTTTATGTGTTCCTTTTATATGTGTCAACTTATTAGAAGCAAATAAACAAACAATAAATCAACAAACATACAAAAAAAGGTGTGGGGCAGAAATCCCCAGTTTCAAGATTTGAGGGGAAAAATATTCAACTTTTGAATAGTGAGTAGAAGATAAAGCCAAGAAATTCAAAGGAGGACTGGAAACATTACACCTTGTTTTTGAGGGCCAGGTTTAAATATCTGTTGTCTTCTCAAAAAGAAAACAGATGCTGAAAGATAATAGAATAATATCTCCAAAGTCCTGAGGATCTATAGTTATCCAGATTAAAATTGTATTCCTACTTAAAAAAAATCACTCAAGAACAAAAAGTAAGTAAAGATATTTTCATTCATCAAGAGACGAGGAGGAATTACCACACACAAACTATAATGCCAAAAAAAAGGATTAAAGCAATGGTAGCAGCTATTGGAATCATCTGGGGAGCAATAAAAATATTCTGATACCTGAATGCAGTATTTTAAGATTTGTTCACTTAATTGATCCAGGGAGGTACCTGAATACTGAGAGTTTTTAAGCCTCACATGATTTTCATGTGCTTTAGCCAATACTGGAGACCATTGTACCAGAAATGTTCTTCAGTAAGACAGAAAAGAAACACAAAAAGAAGTAAGGTATATTGAATGGTGACAAATAAAGAAATTAGTTGGGATGCCTGTGTGGCTCAGTCATCTAAGCGTCTGACTCTTGATTTCAGCTCAGGCCACGATCTCACAGGTTGATGAGTTCAAGCCCCATGTGGGGCTCTGTGTTCATAGCACAGAACCAGCTTGGAATTCTGTTTCTCTCCCTCTGTCTCTGACTTTCCCCTGCTTGTGTGCTCACTCTTTCTCACTCTCTCAAAATAGATGAGTAAACTTAAAAATAATAAAGTAAAGAAGAAATTAGTAATTGGGGGATAAATTTAAATAACTGTTGAATGCAAAAATTAATAGTTCATATGAGTTCACTAATGTGGAATTTAAGACACAAAAGAGATGAACATAGTGGAAGGGAAGGAAAAATAAGATGAAGACAGAAAGGGAGGCAAACCATAAGACACTCTTAAATGCAGAGAACGAACTGATAGTTGCTGGAGGGGTTCGAGGCAAGAGAATGGGCTAAATGGATGATGGGCATTAAGGAGGACACTTGTTGGGATGAGCACTGGCTGTTATATATAAGTAATGAATCACTGAATCAATGAATCTCCTGAAACCATTATTACACTATAGTTAACTAATTTGAATTAAATAAGATAAAAAGGAAAGACAATAAGAATTATAATAGTAAGTAAGGAATAGGTACAAAGTGGGACTAAAATACTAGATAATATACTGAAAGATTGGAAACCAGCTTAATATTGGGGGGGAGGGCATTAAGCTGAGATCATGATTAGAAGTTTTTAGAAACCATTTAAAATGAATACTGTACATATGATTCATAGAAAGGTAGATATAAAAATAAAATTTAAAACCTGTGGCTAAACAAAGATAAGACAGGAAAGGATAAAATATGGAGAAAAAAGGAGAAATAAGTCAACATATATCAATAATCAATACATTTGATTACGGAAACAATAAAAATAGATTTAAAACTTCCAGTTACATGCTGCTTACAGAATGTGTAAACCATTTTAGAGATGCAATGCCATCCTTTAATCAATATGGGAATTTGTGCAGAAATTACAATTGTCTCATGGTTAGTGTATTGTAAAATGAATTCACCTTACTATTTCCATCCATTCTTGAGTTAGAATCTAGAAATGTGAATAAGCTGTTATAGTTTAGTTAATGAGCCAATTATTTTTTCCAAGCGTGCTAGTTGTGCACAGCTTCTCTTTTGCTTAATTATGTTTTAAAATAGGCATTCATCTTATGTCTTTAATTGATTAGTTTGAAACTTCTTATCAATATTCTTGAAAGATATTTGTTGGAATCATTGGAATGATCTTTTTAAACACACCCCAGAGTATAATATATTTATTATTAACTTTCCACTGAGAATGGCATTTGCGTTTAGCCTTCCTAAAGACAGTGACACTTTCCAAAACACAAAGTAATTGTAATAAAATTATTCCTAATATAAAGACATTCAATACTTATAGAAACAAATTTTTTCATAAAATTTAGCTCTGGAATAGAATAAAAAAATAGAGTAGAAATTTAAATTTATTTGAAGATAAAAAGCAAAATTCAAATTTTGTAGTAAAAGGAAAAATGTTAGTCATTATAAAAAGAAAAGCAAATAAAATGCAAAATATATTAGAACACACTTTTCTTAGGTGCAAAAAATAAATAGTAAGTTTGGCATCCATTACTGCACTATTTTTTAACCTATTTTAACTAAAATTCATTGAAAATATTTAAACTAGTCATCTGTTGTTCATTGGAAAGCCTCTAGAGAAGCTGAGGTGAAATAATGTTCAGAAAATGTGTTATTATGAGGCTACAAAATCTTACAGAAAGGAATAAGCTTATTTTTTAATGTTTTATTTTATTTTTGAGAGACAGTCAGAGACAGAGTGCAAGCAGGGGAATGTCAGAGAGAGAGAGAGAGACAGGAAGAAACCGAAGCAGGCTCCAGGCTCTGAGCTGTCAGAACAGAGCCTGATGAGGGGCTTGAACCCACAAATGTGAGATCATGACCTGACCCAAAGTTGGATGTTCAATCAACTGACCCACCCAGGTGGCTCATATAAGCTTAGCTCTTAATACTGAGTTTCCAAATCTGTCATGGGAATATACATTATCTCCAAATTTTAAATGAATGATAATCTTATACATATATATGTATCTTACCATACTGATTATTTAATGATTTTTTTCCTTTGATAAGTCAAGTAATATCCCATAAAAACCAAACCTGGTTGAATAATGTAAATAAAGCTATTTGTGTGTAATTTTCCAAGCACTAGAAAATGGAAACAATATCTATTATTTGTCAGTTTTCTATGGAGTCTCCTGGCTTCCTGAAAGTGATTGTGTTTAGATGTTAGAGAAATATCAAGAAGAGACAACAAATGTCAGGAAAATTGAAACCCACACAAGTCTCCTGGGCTNAAAAAAAAAAAGAAAAAGAAAAGAAAAAGAGTTTCTATCTATCCATTTCAAAGTGAATCCAGAGATGCTTACAATATAGAATTTTAAAATTGAATATATACTGGGGCCCCTGGGTGGTTCAGTCGGTTGAGTGTCTGACTTCAGCTCAGGTTATTATCTCATGGTCTTTGAGTTCCAGCCCAGTGTCAGGCACTGTGCTGAAAGCTCAGAGGCTTGAGTATGCTTTGGATTCTGTGTCTCCCTCTCTCTCTGCACCTCCCCTGGTCACACTCTGTCTCTCTCTCTCAAAAATAAATAAACATTAAAAAAAAATAAAAACTTGAATACATACTAGCTGCCAATTTGTCAGTCCCTTGGATTACACTCCCATTCCATCCTAAGTATATTGTTCTTAGAATTCAGAGGGGCCTAAATATACCCTCTCTGTCAATGCCTCACAGATCCAGACTTTCCTACTTCATGGCTTATAAGTATTTATTAAACAAATATTTATTGAGCAATACTATGTGTGCTAAGCACTGGGGATCAAAGATGAGTGAATATTCATTTGTCTTTAAGAAGTCCACAGTGTACTAGAGAGAGGCGGAACAGATGAGCAGATGGCCACATAATAAGACCAAATAAGGTCTTGTTTATTCAGAAGAAGAAGTCCTCATCATCAGACAACAAGTGAAATAATTTCATTGACCCAGAGATGGATTTGCGATTGGGAACGCACAAGTATATTTATCTCATTATCCATCAAAGATGATCACCTATTATAATCACAAAGATTTCATGGCACAGCAGCCAGAGAAGCCACCATATTTAGAAAGAAAGGAGGTGGCACAAGGAGAACAATGCAAGAAAAGAAAACATGAAAAGAAAACATGAAAGCAGATTAAGGATTTACTTTAAATATTCTTAGTATTATTAATCTACTTTGCCTAGTAGTTTTCATTAATGTTAGCCTCTTTTCATCTGAAATTTGAAATCAGTCTTCAGCATTACTATTATAAAGTTACTAATAATTGACTTTACTTCACAAAGTGACAAAAATAGATCAGGACCATAGACCTATTTATTGAAAACAAAGTAGGTAGAACAATCAAACTCAGTAATAGTTCTTTGTCAACCTAGGTAATCAGAAGTTTTATGATGTAGAGGTCAATCTTGGGGCAGAGGCTCTTTAATATTTGCATCAGTGACTAAGATGATGGAAAAGTCTGTGAACTTAGTAATTTACAGTTCTCTGTAGTTGTAAAGACTGATTAACGCTTTGAATGTCAAGATTAAAATTCATCATGACCATAATGTGACCTTGACAAATTGGAGAAGTGGTTTAAAACAATGCAATTCAATAAGACCACAGGTCAGATATAGACTTCAAAGAAATTGGAAAGGAAATAGAAATTATAATAATATAGGTGATACCATGCTAATGAGAATATGTGTGTGCACAACATGGTATATAAGTAATATTGAGTATGACTTGAGTGAAGATTGTAACAATAGCTTTTATTATTTTTCTTTCTTTTTTGGCATAGTGCTTACTCATTTATAAATGTTTTTGATACATATTATCACAATTTACCCAAGTTAGATCCTATATCCCTGTTAATTAAATCAAATATGATTCTAAGACAAATAAATGAGAAGGGTATGAAAGTATAATGAGTGAATATCAATAAAATGACTTTGTAAGTGTATCATGTATCACAAATATTATTTATCCATTTATCTTGTTATCAATACATGTATTCATTCACTTATCCATTAATCATTAAATATGTATAGAGCCTTTACTGTGTCCCAGGCACTGCATTAGATGCTGGTAATACAAGGTTGAGAAAGTAAGTACTGTCCATAGTTTCTGGAGCCTACAATCTAGTGACTATTTACTAATTTTAGTAAATATTGATAGGGAACTATGAGCCATGTATCAGGGAGTCTTGTTCTCATCTGGAAAGATGAGAAAAGGCATCCCTGGTAAAATTTCTTCTTAACTGATGTATGACACAGGTTGGCTAAGAGAACAAGGGAGTTAAATGAGATCTTTCTTGCAAAGAGGACAGCAATATTAAGGTTTAGCGCTTCAAAAAGGGCATGCTTGCTGTTGACATAACAGTAACAATGAATACAATTAAATTTCTGTTTGTTAATACATTTCACAGAAGTGGAGGAGATAATTGCTGCCAAAATTAGGGGATACAGTTAGGATTAAAAATGTTTTGTATGATGTCAGGGACTTTGACACAGCAATGGAACTGGGAGAAAATGTAAGCAATCAAAGAGGTTGTCCTCTGGAACAACAGCACTGCCTCCGACCCAGATCTCTGCTGAACTGTTTACCCAGCTATCAGTATCAACATGCTCTTGAATAAGAAACAGTGACTTCAGATATAAGTTTCAAACTAAAACTCAGAGAAACAACTGCTCTGATATGATTTAAATGTGAGCTGCTTCTCAGAGATGTAATTTACACTTCAGGGTGAATAGAAGCTGGGATTACTTTCTCTAATGATGTTAATAATTCATTTTAGTTAGGTTTGACTTAATATTTTTATTTTACAAATCTGTGACTTCAAAAACTCTCTAAGGGAGAATAGGAGAATGGGAGATGACGATGATGCTTAGTTCCATTACCTCAAATTTTTATTCAAACTGAGCTGTGCTGTCTCCATCAATGCTAAGTAGAAGCATGAACAGGGAGTAGTAGTAATGGAGGAGACTGGTTCACTTTAACTGATACATCTGATGAATCTAAAAAAAAATTCAAGTAAACAAGCCTTTGCATAGTTTATTGTCAATTATTTATATTTAAGGGAAAATGAATGCTAATGCCTAAAAAAATCTTATGTGGTGAATAATCTGTAACAGTCACATTTTTCCTTGAGATTTTCCTGGATTGGACAAGCATGCTAAATATGTTTGTGTTTTCAAAGACATGTTTTGGAAGTTTACTGGAGGTATTCTAGGAAATACCTTCATGTTAAAATAATCTCTAAATATTTTAGGAATAATGTGTCCCTCCATAAATAATTCATGCCTTAATTAATTATTGTAATTGTTCCTAATTAACACTTAAATATTTTAGGAAGAGATAACACATTAATACATTAAGAATGTGACGTAGCTTCTATGTCATATAAGAGCTTTGGGGATACCTCTATATGGAATGTATTGCATTTTGCTACAACATTTTTGTCTTCTCTTCCAGATTACATGCTTCTTAAAAAATAGATTGTGCAGAGATCTAACATTGTTGCCTGCATATGCAGCACTGGAGACTATAGTTGAACTATTAATAAAAGATGGTTTAGAAAATAATACAGGCAGAACTGTACCATAGATGCTAGTATTATTTAATCATCCTAAAGATTGGTTAATACAAACTTGAATCTCTAGGGTACTTCTTCAACATCTCTGAAAAATGATCATCAGCTGGTACTTAAATGTCTTCACTAAGAAGGAAATTGCCATTTCAAAAGCAAGCTTATTTCATTTTTTGTAAGGTCTAATTGTTGAAAAAATACTCACTATTAAAAGAAATTAAAACCTCTATGCTGCAGCTTGTGTGCATTTTCCTTTTTTTTTGTTGTTGTTGTTTTTTGTTTTGTTTTGTTTTGTTTTTTTGTTTTTAGTTAGGAGCAACTTGATAGACATATAGTATTTTACAGCTTTCACAAAGCTAAAGTTGGCTTTTGTGCACTTGCTCCTTAACCACCTGTTCACAATTGTGGGGTTTTTTTTTCATTAAAAGAAATCCATTGTGGTATAAAACATATAAAAATATACCAATTTAAGTATACAGATTAATGAATATTCAGGAATGTGAACATCTGTGTAACTTTTGTTACCATCAAGATAGACAACTTTTGGGGTGCCTGGGTGGCTCAGTCAGTTAAGCGTCCGACTTTGGCTCAGGTCATGATCACACGGTTCATGAGTTTGAGCCCCGTTGGGCTCTGTGCTGACAGCTCAGAGCCTGGAGCCTGTTTCAGATTCTCTGTTTCCCTCTCTTTCTGACCCTCTTCTGTTCACGCTGTTTCTCTCTCTCTCTCAGAAATAAATATAACAGTAAAAAAATTTTTTAAAAAGATAGACAAATTTCCTAACACCTTAAAAAGTTCTCTCTTTCCCCTTTGCAGTCACTCTCCACTCCATACCTGGTATAGGCTAAGACTGATATGCTTTCTGTCACTGTGGATTACTTTTACCTTTTCTAGAAATTTATATAAACAAAAACAAAGTACATATTCTTTTGTGTCTGGCTTCTTTTTCTCAATATAATGTGTCCGAGACTCATTCTTGTTGCATTCATCATAATTTTCAATCCTTTTATAGTTGTGTGATATTCCATTGTATGGATACACTACAACTTGTTCACCCATTTAAGTCTTGATGGGCATTTGGATTGTATACAATTTTAACTACTATAAATAAAGGTGTTACAAAACATTGTGTACAAATTTGTGTAGCATAAGTTTTCACTTGGGTAAATTACCTAAATATTTAATTGCTGTGTTATACATAAATGTATGCTTAACTTTGTAAGGAACTATATATAAAACTGCTTTGTAAAGGGATTATATATTCCACAAACCCAATAGCAATGTATAGGAATTCATATTTCTGTAGGTCCATGGAAGACTTGATATTATCAGTCTTTTAAATTTTAGACATTATAGTATTGTGTAGTGGTATTTCATTATAATTGTAATTTGTACATTTTTGATGACTGCTTATTTAGAGGAATTTCACATCATATATGCTTAGCTATTTGTATGTCTTCTCTATTTTAATTGCCTATTTATATTTTTTTGCTATTTTCTCCCATCAGGCTTTTTATTTTTAAAATGTAAGAATTCTTTATTCTGTATACAAATTCTATGCCAGATATTGATATGACAAACACTTTTGTAAGTGTTATCTTGCCTGTTAATTTTCCTTAAAGTTTATTTATTTGAGAGAGAAAGAGCAAACATGTGCATACATGAGCAGGGGAGGGGCAGAGAGAGAGTGAGAAAGTATTCCAAGTAGGCTTTGCAGTTCAGAGCCCATTGTGGGGCTCAAACTCAGGAACTGTGAGATCATGACCAGAGCCAAAATCAAGAGTTGGACACTTAATGGACTGAGCCAACGAGGCGCACTGCCTGTCAATTTTAATTTTGATTTCAACAGAATGGAAGTTTTTAATTTTGATAAGTTCTAAATCATCAGTATTTTCCTTTATGTCTCAAACTTTCTATATTATCTAAAAATTATTTTTCTGCCTTACAATTACAGATTTCCCTTTGTTTCCTTCTAGATATGGTATAGGTTGGATTTTTACATATAAATACATGGCCTGTTAGAGAAATTTTTATGAGGATTTCAGATACAGGTCATGGTGATGTTTTTCTATATAAATATTCACTTATTCTGTTTTATCTCTAAAGCAGTTCTTTCCAATACAAATAGAACATGAAACACTATTGATAAGTTTTTATTGATAGTAGTCACATTGAACTGTAAGTATAAAGAGGTAAAAGTAATTTTACCAAATAGTTTATGTAACAATATATATCCAAAATAGTATCATTTTAACAAGTAATTAATATAAAAGATTAAGAAAAAATCAATAAAACAGATTGCAGTGCCTGTTAATGGTATCCCACACAGTAAAAGTGCAAATTGTTTGTTAATTATGAATAAATAGCAGCTAAGAGAAAAGGCAAAAGGTAAAGCCATCTATGAGATGTAGGATCTAAACAATTAGAGAGAACCATCTCACAAGATGGAAGAGCAGCATGGAGATCCTGAGCTTGTCTCATTCCTGAAACATAGCTAGATAAACACCAAACCATTTTTGCACGTCTAAGAAATTTTTATGAGGATTAATACAACAATCTGCATAACTTCAGCCACAAAATTCAGTAATTATGCAGCACAGAGAGATGAGCCCGGGGGAGAAAAAGGTCTTGGAGGACAGGGAACTGTTTTCATGGAGAGAGGAAAAAGAAAAGAGGAGAGTATGGCACACTGGGAGAGTCCAGGAAAAACACTCTCCCCCCACCAAAAGTAGCCAAAGAGAAAGAGAGAGAAAGAGTAAAAACACTTGCATGGGACTGAACAAGAAAAACTGAAGTTCTGGAACTCAGTGCCTGGCAGTGAGGAAGTAGGGTGAATGCCCAGGAGCAGACAGCAGGGTTTGAGGGGTCCATGTGCTACATTGGGAGAAGTGGTTCTCCTGCTTGAAGTGCATTTGCTAGAGGTCATATGGCCTCCCCACTGGCAAATGTCCCAGCAGATCCCAGAGAGTAGTCATGTTTTCTGGTATTGGGACAAAGATGCCAAGCTGCGATGACACCTGATGCAGCCTGTGTGTTGTGATTTGTCATAATCTCTGAAACTCTGCCACTGCACGATTCCACAAACATTCTCTGGGGCAAGCCAGCACCCAGCCATTGCTCAGTGAGACCCTCCACCAGAGAGGTGACATGGGTCCAAGCTGCAGGGGTCTCTGAAGTGTGGAATTTTGAAACACAATCCCATGTGAAATAAAACTCTAGAGGGAGGTGCCACCTGGCACACAGACGGCTTGGACACAGACAGGGTAGAGACAGGAAGTGGCTTGAGACAAAGGAGGGGTGCTTGATCTCGGCTCAGTGAAAGCAGGAAATTCCTGTGCCAGAAACTAGGGAGATGGATGAACCCATTTCCACCTCTCCCACACATGGGCCTGCTTACACATGCTTAGGCATTACACACGCTTATGCATGATCACACACTGATCAATCCCAGTAAGCTAGGCAGTGTCTCCCAGTGGAAAAAGGAGCCATTACACCAAACCCGGCCTAAAAGCACATCCCCTAGAAGATGAGCACAAGTCATTCCACCTGCTTAGTGTATGGACAAGAGAGGGCTTCATAATTTTAGTTCTAGGGGAAACTGGATGTAACTTCATTCAGGTTTCATTCTGTTTGTTGTTTCATTTATTTGTCGGGTTGTTTATTTGTTTGTTGCTTTTGTTTTTGTTTAAATTTTGTTGAAATTTTTCATTTTTCTCCTTCTTTTGTCTTTGACACAAAAAAGGAAAATGTATATTTATTTTCTTTTTTTAAAATTTCTTTTTACTATTTTAAAATATTTTTAAAATTTTTTTACCTTTTTTCTTTTCTTTCTCTTTTTTTCATTTTTCTATCAAGCTTCTTTCACAAGCAAACCAAAACACACCTAGAATCTAGCTTCCATTATTTGTTGTTTTTTGTTTTGTTTTTAATATTTTTAATTGTTTTTAATTAATTCTGTCCTTCCTTTGAAATGAGAAAATGAAGGAATTCACCCCATCTTTCAAAAGAAAGAACAGGAAGAAATGACAGCCAGGGGCTTAATCAACACAGATACAAGGAAGAAGTCTGAACTAGAATTTAGAACCATGATAATAAGAATAGTAGTGGGGCTTGAAAAAAGCATAGGATCCATTTCTGTGAAGATAAAAGAATTAAAATCTAATAAGGATAATTACAAATGCTATAAGCAAGAAGCAATCTCAAATACATGCCGTGACAGTAAGGATGGAAAAAGAAGAGCAGTGAATCAGTAATATAGAAGACAAAATTATGGAGAATAATAAAACAGAAAAAACGTAGGAAACAAAGGCAGAAAAGCATGATCCAAGACTTAGAGAACTCAGTGGCTTATTAAAGAGGAGTAACATCTGAATCATAGGAGTCCCAAAGATGAAGAAAGAAAAAAGGGCAGAAGGTTGATGTGAGCAAATTAACCAGAAAACTTTCCTAGTCTTGGGAAGGACACAGACATCAAAATCCAAGAAGCACAGAGAAGTCCCATTATGTTCAACAAAAACTGACTATCACCAAAGCATATCATAGTCAAATTCACAAAATACATAGACAAGAGAAAAATTATGAATGCAGCAAAGGAAAAAAATGTCTCTAACATATAAGGGAAGACAGATCACGTTCACAGAAAACCTCTCCACAGAAACTTGGCAGGCCAGAAAGAAGTGACAGGATATATTCAACGTGCTGAATTGAAAAAATACACAGCCAAGAATTCTTTATCCTGCAAGGCTGTTATTCAAAATAAAAAGAGAGATAAAGAGTTTCCAAAACAAACAAAAACTAAAGGAGTTTATGACTACTAAACCAACCCTGCAAGAAGTTCTAAAGGGGACTCTTTAAGAGAAGAAAAGACAAAATGAAACAAAAACCGACCAAAAGCAACAAAGACTAGAAAGAACCAGAGAGTATCACCAGAAACAACCAACTCTATAGGCAACACAATGGCAATAAATTCATATCTTTCAGTACTCACTTTAAATGTCAAGGGACTAAATGCTCCAATCAAAAGATATAGGGTATACAAAATAAGATAAGGAAACAAGATCCATCAAGATGCCTCTTACAAGAGAACCATTTTAGGTCTAAAGACACCTAGAGTTTGAAAGTAAACAAAGGGAGAAACATTTACCATGTTAATGGTTATCAAAAAAACCCCAGAGTAGCCATTCTTATATCAGACAAAGTAGGTTTTAAAATAAAGATTGTAACAAGAGATGAAGAAGGGCATTATATCATAATTAAGTGGTCTATTCACCAAGAAGAAATAACAATTGTAAATATGTATGCCCTTAATATGAAAACCCAAATATATAAATTAATCACAAATAAAAGACACTCATTGATAATAATGCCATAATAGTAGGGGAATTCAATACCCTACTTACAGCAATGGACAGATCAACAAGGAAACAATGGCTTTGAATGACATACTGGACTAGATAGACTTAACAGACATATTCTGAACAATTCATCCTAAAGCAGCAGAATACACATTCTTCTCGAGTGTACATGGAACATTCTCCAGAATAGATCACACACTGGGACACAAATCAGCCCTCAACAAAAAGTACAAAAAGGTTGAGATCATATCTTGCATATTCTCAGACTACAATGTTATGAAACTCAAAATCAACCACTGGAAAATATTGGGAAATACCATGAAAACTTGGAATTTAAAAACATCCTATTAAAGAATAAATGGGTTAACCAAGAAATTAAAGAAGAAATTAAAAAGTATATGGGAGCCAATGAAAATGAAAACACAAAAGCCTCAAACCTTGGGATGCAGCAAAGGAGGTCATCAGTGGGGAGTATATAGCAATCCAGGCCTTCCTAAAGAAGGAAGAAAGGTCCCAAATACACAACCTATCTTTACACCTAAAAGAGCTGAAAAAAGAACAGGAAATAAAACCCAAAACTATCAGAAGACAGGAAATAATAAAGATTGGAGGAGAAATCAATGATATTGAAATAAAACAAAAAACATAAGAACAGATCAACGAAACCAGGAGTTGGTTCTTTGAAAAAATTATCAAAATTGATAAACCTCTAGCCAGATTGATCAAAATGAAAAAGGAAAGGACCCAAATATAATCATGAATGAAAAAGGAGAGATCACAACAGAACACCACAGAAACACAAACAGTAATAAGAGAATATTATGGGCCAACAAATTGGGCAACCTAGAAGAAATGGACAAATTCTTTGAAACATATAAACTACCAAAACTGAAACAGGAAAAAATAGAAAATTTGAATAGACCCATAACTATGAAAGAAATTGAATCAAAATCTCCCAACAAACAAGAGTCCAGGGTTGGATGGCTTTCCAGGGGATTCTACCAAATATTTAAAGAAGAGTTAACACCTATTCTTTTGAAGCTGTTCCAAAAACTAGAAATGGAAGGAAAACTTCCAAACTCATTCTACGAGACCAGCATTACCGGGATTCCAAAACCAGACAAGGAACCTACTAAAAGGAAGAACTACACAGCAATTTCCCTGATGAACATGGATGCAAAAATTCTTAACAAGATACTAGCCAACCAGATCCAACAATACATTAAAAGAATTATTCACCGTGATCAAGTGAGATTTTTTCCTGGGATGCAGGGCTGGTTTAATATGTGCAAATCAATCAATGTGATACATTATATTAATAAAAGAAAAGATGAGAACAAATGATCCTCTTAAAGATGCTGAAAAAGCATTCAACAAAAAAGAGCATCCTTCCCTGATTAAAACCCTCAAGAAAATTGGGATAGAAGGATCGTACCTCAAGGTTATAAAGACCATATATGACAGACCCACTGCTAATATCATTCTCAATGGGAAAAAACTGAGAGCTTTCCCATGGTTAAGAAAATGGCAAGGATGTCCACTCTTATCACTGTTATTCCACATTTTTGGAAGTCTTAGCCTCAGCAATTAGATAACACAAAGAGATAAAATGCATCCAAATCAGCAAGAAGGAAGATAAACTTTCAGTCTTCACAGACAACATGATATTCTATATGAAAAACCTAAAAAACTTCATCCCCAAACTGCTAGAACTGATACATGAATTCAGAATTGTCACAGGATATAAAAACAATGTGCAGAAATCAGCTGCATTTCCAATAATGAAGCAGCAGAAAGAGAAATCAAGAAATTGATCCCATTTACCAAAAAACCATAAAATATCTAGAAATAAGCCTAACCAAAGAAGTGAAAAATCTATAAGCTGAAAACGATAGAAAGCTTATGAAAGAAATTGAAGAAAACACAAAGAATTGAAAAATATTCCATGGTTCGGGATTAAAAGAACAAATATTGCTAAAATATTGATATTGACCAAGGCAATTTGTCACCACTAAGCCAGCCCTACAAGAAATCCTGAGGGGAGCTCTCTGAGGGAAGCTTTGCAAGGAATGCAAGATACCAGAGACACCACCACAAGCATGAATCCCACAAAGGAAACAATGACTCTAAATCCACATATTTCAATAATAACACTGAATGTAAATGGGCTGAATGCTCCAATCAAAAGACATAGGGTAGCAAAATGGATAATAAAACAAAATCCATCTATTTGCTGTCTACAAGAAACGCATTTTAGACTGGAAGATAACTTCAAACTAAAAGTAAGGGGATGAGGAAATATATATCATGCTACTGGAAGTCAAAAGAAAGGTGGAGTAGCTATACTTATATCAGAGAAAATGGATTTTAAATTACAGACAATAACAAGGGATGAAGAAGGGTATTATATAATAATTATAGGGTCTATCCATCAGGAAGAACTAACAATTATAAATGTCTACGCACCAAATATGGGAGCACCTAAATACTTAAAACAATCACAAACAGAAACAATCTTATAGATAAGAATGTACTAATAGTAGGGGACTTTAAACTCCACTTACAGCAATGGATAGATCAACCAGACAGAAAATCACTAAAGAAATAATGGACTAGAAAGACACATTGGACCAGATGGATCAGACAGATTTATTCAGAACTCTACATCCTGAGACCAAGGAATTCACTTTCTTCTCAAGAGCCCATGGCACATTCTCCAAAATAGATCACATACTGGGACATAAAGCAGCCCTCAATAAATATNTTGCTAACCTCCATTTATCAATGTTCTTTCCGACTGTTTATATATTCACCATGATAATTCCTGAGCCCTTTTGGGAAAATTGAATTTTGATGGCCCATACACTTTTTTGAAAAATTAATGTTTAAGTTTTTTTGTAAGCATAATGAAAATATGAATACCATTCTTCTTATGCAAGAGCTTTAACATTTAGACCATTGTATGCAATATTTATGGATGTTAAAACAGTGTAAGGTTATTCTTTCTTCAAGTGCTGTCTGCGATTCTTGAAAATGCATTACTGTTAATAAATTACTTCTTATCTTAATATAATTTCAACATATCTGTTCTCCATGTGGGAACAGAAATTCTTGTCTGTTGAAAGATTTAATCTTGGTGTGTGTGTGTGTGTGTGTGTGTGTGTATGTTGCCCAAGAAGGTGTGATGTTCCTCTCAGTTTAACTAAAGTTTAGACAGGTGTTTATCTGACTACAGGCCCCTAACCTCCTTCTTCATAGAACATTTACTTTTAAAAACTTGCAACTGTGAATTCCTTCTCTGTTTTTCACATGTAAATCTTCTCTTAGCTTCTTGCCAGTTTTATAATCTAGAAATATCTTTCACAAGAACCTGGGCATCAGAGAGTCATCAGGAAAGATAAAGCCCCTGTCTCCTCCTGTGTCCTATTTTCTGTGAGATCAAGGAGCCTAACTTACACAGATGACAATTGCCGCGCACAAATATCATCATGTTGACCAGCTTTGCTCTTACAACTACTTACTACTTTTCCACTAGCTTATCCAAATGCTTAAAAATTCTCCCACCTTTTACTTCAGAGAAGTTGGGCTCAAACTCTCTTCCTTATTGCAATAGTCTTAATTTTTATTGTAATAGCCTCAAATATAGACTTCTCTTAGCTCTGTCCAATGCAATTTTTCTTTCACAGTATGTGTGCATGTGTGTATATACATATATATATAAATCTGTGTATGCATACAATACACACTACACACACATGCTCATGCACACACACACACACACACCCAAACACATATGCATACACATCAACTATATGTACCAGGGCCACTATAGTTCAATTTTGATTTATTTGTATCTTTAGTTTTCTATAAATTGTTGCACTTCATTTCTCTGGAGAATATTAAAAATGTTGCAGAGAAAATTTTTCAGTAACACAAAATTAACAAGAAACTCTTTTTCACCAACCATTTAAAAATACAGTTGCCAAAAACTGAGCATTTACAAGAAATGTAAGATTGCCAATCTCTAACCTATTGATTATATTTAGCCATACAGAAAATAGAGTCTTCATTTAGTACCCCAGTCTGAAACAAAAAGAGTGGTGGTGTGGAAACTACATATATTTGAAATGCATGTTGATTTATTTCTGTGACCTTCAAATATTTCTATAGTGATCCACTGTGAAATATATTTTCAACAGTAATTTTAACACACACACACACACATCCACACTTCCACATATAAACAGATACATGTGTATATAATTGAAAAAAAACTCATGAGAGGAGTTTATTTTTACTTTGAGCAATGCATATTAATATTTGTCAATTTGATGCTTATTGTTTCCAAACTATAATGCTCACTTATATTATGCACAATGTTCTCTGATATTGTCTTCTCAATGCTTACCCCTACCAACTAAATTGATATCCTAACCAATTAAATAGTAATCCACCTATAATTTGAAAATCACTGACATAGTAGAATTTAGAACTTACTTTTGGCATGGCCATAAAATATTCGTAACAAAATACATATATAAATATATACACTATGCATAGACCAAACATTAAAAGGTTGCTTTTCCCAGAGATGTAGTTTTATATGTGATTTCCTGGGGCTTTTGCCAATGGAGGAGGTTCTTTAAAAGTCCTGTAGATCAAGTGCAGGTATACCCTTAAATTAAATGGTAACAGCAGTAAGAATTCCAATTTGCTAAAACACTTAAAGTTGATTCTTGAAAACAAAAGGTTCATTTACAAAATGGCAGCTGATGAACTCAGAGGGAAACTATGTTGGATTAAAAACAAAACCACATATGCCTGAGGAATTATTGTTTTCACTAAGATCTCTTTTCATGTGTTAATTGTAGGGTAGGAAGTGATTCATATATCTCTTATTCTTTCTCTACTTTTTCTTGCCAAATTCCCTTAAGGTAGTTATAGAAACAAAAGAGATGTTTGTAGGAGAAGATATGGAAAGTGAAAGCAGAGTGAGCTTCTAATAATATAATGTTAAATGCAAACAAAAATGGTTAAAAGTTCTTTGTAAACTTTAAGTCATAGGCTCATACATATAAACAGTAATATTAATGAGACTGATAAAAGGATCTTGATTACACCTTTTTATTTTTCTTCTCAATAGTGATTTTAAAAATAGGAGAAATCACACTGGGATAAAAATGGACAATTTGACATACCTTTAAGTCGTTTGGATTTCAGGAAAAAGGTTATGTTAATGTTGGTAACTCATATTTTTACACATTATAGGTGAGGAAAAAAACATCAACACATCCATTATGTGGACAAGACAATTTTCCACTAAGAATTTTATCATTCTTATTATAGAAGACAATTAAAAAAAAAAGTCCACCTTCGTTTCTCACCAGCATGTTGATGAAACTATTAGGAAACTGTATTAACAGTTCTTCTAATAGGTGAAGATTTTGCAGTGATTTTGTCACAGTATTTTACCCCCTTTAATCCAACTTTTTTTCTCTCTTTAGGGAATTGGAATGGAAGAAGAGATATATTCCCTCCAGTAACTCTCCAGTTGTAAATAATGTTTGCAAAGAAAATTAAATAGAACAAAAAAGGAAACTGCTTAGTTTCTCAAGTAGATTGAGTTTCTGCTTACAACAGAGGAATGTAGCAGAAAAAGCAGTAGCTGCAGTAATAGAGAGATCTGAATTCACATTACACTGCTGTCCATTACTAGCTGCTTGATCATAATCAAAGTAACTTGCTGTTTCTGCGTCTGTTTAATCAAATATAAAATGAAGATGAATAATACCTTCTTTGACAGCTTCAAGTGAGGATTAAGGGAGATTACATGCAAATACCTGGAATATGTTATATTCTCAATAAATATGGTTCCTTTCTCTATAAAGAAACTAATTCATTACTATTTAATTACCTTACCTTTCACACTTCTAGAATATGAAAGCCACCAGGAGAGTAACAGACAGAATTGGGGAGAGGGAGAAAAAGAAATCAAGTTATAAGCTTAAAGGACAGAGGCCAGGAACTATCTGTCTACCATCTGCCCCTGTCTGAGGTAATTGTCTGTATCTTCAATCCCACTTCTTGTACAAAACTGCCCACTTAGCCAGGTGCTCATTGGATCAGGGTGTGGACTGGCCGCTTGATTTATATGCAGTGAATTTCCAGGCCAATAAACTGGGCCAAAGAAGAAGATCTGGGCAGTCTTTCTGCAGTCTTTGGAATTAGACCACCGAGAGATTAGACAATATAGAATCTCCCCAACTAGTGGAGTGGCAGTCCCAGATTAAAGAGGAAAGTTAGAGCTGGGAGGCTAGTGGCTGAGGGAAGGCATTGGTAAAGTCCATCTACTTCTTTTGTTTGTTTAAGCCAAAACTTGAATACGAATTTGTTAAGGAAGAGGAAGAGGAAAAAGGAGGAGGAGGAGGAGGAGAAGGATGAAGAAGAAGGAAAGGAGGAGGAGGAGAAGGTGGAGAAAAAACAAAGTGTCCCCTATAAATAAATTAACAGTTCATGTGGGTAGAGCACTATTTTTCTCAATGTGTGATTCATAAAGGAAAATATTCTGAACTGTGCACACAGTAAAATGTGGTGAGCATTTTAGAAAAGCCCATACTTTGTGTGGAAATTAAATATAGGCACTGGGAAAGCCCTAACTGTGATACAAAGACTGCCTGCATGGTGAACATATGGAACTTATTCTATCTTCTGTAAACTACACATGAGTTTCTTTCTGCTACATCCCTCATGCAGCCAGTCAGCAAAAGAGATGTGTGGCTGTCACTCTGCCTTTCAGCATATCTCCCAGTTTTACTGTGAAAGCTGACAAAAGCCAACAACATGTCAATGGGCATGATGCAACTAAAAGACCTCCAGGAACTCCAGAATATCTAGAAAGAACAGTTTTCTTGGAAGGGGGTCAGGTGCAATGACAGCTGATGGAACCCATTTGAAGTCTTCCATCAGTTCCACCACCGAGAACTTCTGCGATGGGGAACCTCACAGCCTCCAGGGAGCCTGCACAGCGCATTCCCCATTACAGTCACCTCATGAGAATGTCGGTTAGTTAAAATATTTTAGGTTTCTATTTGAAATATCTTGGGCACCTTATGTATAAAAAGCTAGTATATTAGTGTTTATAAAGCTAAATGATCTGGTTAAATTATTCTATTTAGAAACTCTACTGAAATTATAAACAAATACTCCTGAAAAAATCTTAACACATGCAGAATTAAGATAAATGTTTAAAAGAATGTTGTTGCCATCAGAGTTAACTACCTCAAAAACTACCTTTTATGTTCTTTTTAAGGAAAGATATAGGAGTAATTTGGAGGGAATAATGATACTAGATAAAACTTTGACTCTTCAAATTAACAGGAAACCAGTAATTGCTAACAGCTCTCTACCGAATTCAACCCCACTTCCCATCCACAAATTAGTTCCCTTTTTCATTGATTCAGTAGCAGGGCCAAGAATTGCAAAGATGAAATCTCTTTAGGCAGTGCTAAGGTACACCATTTCCAAAGAACATCATGTACTTACGTAACCTAAATCCATTTTTATAATAACATTCTGACCACAAAAACAGTTTAGTGCACAGATATGTCAATTCAGCATGCTTTACCAAATTCATACAAGCAATAAAGAGAAAAGAGGATACCTAACTCTGAGTTTACCAAAGACTTAGCCAAATATTAATAATAGTTAAGTAAAGCATAGAAGTAGGGGCCTTAACATTGAGATCAAAAACTCCAGTCACAATGAGCTAAAATTCAATTCCCGGTCTTCATATGGATGTGTGACTTTAAACAACCTTCTTAACTTCTTTGTGTTTCCTTTTCCTTATCTGTCAGTGGAATTAAGACACTAGACCCATGTAGCTGTTGTTCATAATAAATGTGGCAAATGTGAATTGAGATTAGCAGTGTTAAAGACACAACAGATTTCAAAGATGTAATACAAAAAATGGAAATCAGATATCCCACTAGTATTTTATAATGAGAGTGATAAAATGATAAAAATTTTGGATATATTGAATTAAAATGCCATTAAAATTAATTTTATCTGTTTCTTCGTTTTTGACATGGATACTACACACCTAAAAATCACAGAGCTGTTTCCCATTAGAATTCTATTTGACAAGTGCCAGCAGGGAATTAGAAAGTGCTTAATAAATCATAAATAAATTAAAACATAATTTATTACTATAAATTTTGACTTGTATTATGTTTTTCAAGTCAGACAAAATTAAGCTGTGTAGAGAAGGAAAGGTAGAGGTCATTTCTGCTTTTTGTCTTAAATACTTAAGACAATCGGGCAAAAAAGAATAAGGAAATATTAGTTAAAAGCTGTCTTCTGTTCACATAAGAGAAAAGGTGCATTCCATTTCAAGACAGAACTTTCCTACCTTTCCGGCAAAAACTAAAAGCAAAGCCATTAATTGACCTGCACAACAGTGGAAAGCAAATATTTTCTGTGTAGCGTCTAATGGAATAGGCTTAGACAAGGGTTCATTCATGTTGCAGAGCAGTTTAACAGGTATAGTGCTTCTTTCCCAGGAGGGCCAAGAGAAGAAGAGGGGGAAGAGTCACAGGCTGAGGAAAAGAGTCTGTGTGGAAAGAAGGACTATAGAAGGCAGCAGCCTGCACTTAAAGAAGACACAAATAGGGACACCTGGGTGGCTCAGTCAGTTAAGCTCCAACTTCGGTTCAGGTCGTGATCTCACAGTTTGTCAGTTTGAGGCCCATGTGGGCTCTATGCTGACAGCTCAGAGCCTGGAGCCTGCTTGGGATCCTTTGTCTCCTCTCTGCCCCTCTCCCACTCCTTCTCTATGTCTCCAAAATAAATAAACATTAACAATTTTTTTAATGAAAAAAATTAAAAAAGAAGACACAAATAGCACACACTTCATCAGGGTAAAGTGGATCAATGGCGGTTTCTTTTTTATGAATAATGATTGATGTTCAATTTTAACTTAATAGAAGATCCTTGGGCTAATAATGTTGCTTTATGAGATGAAGCAATGTGTGTGGGGAAGGGGGTATCTTGATGGTGAAGATATTTACACAGATGCCTAGAGATACAAGAAACAAGGAAGCATCAAAGAAAATGAATTTATCAGAGGCAGGAAATCAAAGTGAGAAATGCTAAGGATAAATACAATCTCTTGGAGAATATGTGGTGCTTAATCCATATCATGCTAGGAATTAAATCTCAATCTGTTTAGTGAGATATTAAAGGAAAATTGATCTCAGGTTAGCAAAGGAGATGAAGCTTTCCTAGAATCAGCAATTAAATTAAATTTGCTGATGAATTTGGACCAGGAATTACAGGAATAATGTTAGTATTTATGTACTGAATACTTTACAGTTTACAAAGGTCTTTCGAAAAGGTAAGAATGATTATTTTCTCCATTTTAAAGATAATAAAATGGAAACTTAGAAAGGCCATATGACAGAGCCAAGATCACGTATCTGTTCAGTATCAGAAATAGGTATCCTGATCTTCAGAAGGTACATTTCATGCTCTTTCACCTCAATATACATATGATTCTCTTGTGTTAATTAATCCTTGTAATTATGATCCACTATTTTTCATGTTGCTGTATTTTTACTTCTCAGTGTGAATAAGGTAGTTTTCTTATTAAATAGTGGTACTGCTGATGAAACTATTGATAATGGTTATCAATTTTATCAACATCATCATCATCAGAATTATCCCAAAAAAGCCTATTTTAAATAATCAGCAATTTTGAGGTTCTAATATCCCTCTTAAAATAGGTATTGATATTGTCAACAACAGAAATACTAAGTGTAGGTAGACAATGATACACTACTGTAGCTTCTGGTATTTTCATCACATTGTTGAAATTGAAAACATTCATTCAAGCAACAATTTTTGTATAAATTCTAAGTGCTACAAAGTCTATGTGCTAGGAATAGTTTTATGTGCCTAGCAGAGAAGACAGAAATATGATTCTGAAAGGCCTCAAGATAGTCAGTCTAGTTGGGGGAATAGGTCTAAAAAGTAATTAATAGGGAATTGAACAAATGCATGCAAATATGAAAAAAGGTGATAGGGAATCATAAAGGATTATAGTCATTACTGTCAGAGATGAATAAAGGTTATTTTAGCCTGTTATCCCTTTTCAATATTTATCTGAGGAATAATGTCTTCTTCCATAAGAGATAAGATGTAGCGGCTGATATATTTAAGTTAATAGGCAAATATTGCCCAGGGGTGGAGATGCTTGTTCTTCCCTCTCCCTCCCTTTCCCACCTTCTCCCTCCGTCCCTCCCTTCCTTCCTTCCTTCCTTCCTTCTATCTTTTCTTCTCTTTCTCCTTGAAAGAAACAATCATCTATTGATCAGATATCAAGCTAGTCAATTCTGTGTTTACATTTGACATTTCAGACGGTGATAAAATAGTTAATTTTATTTTAATTTTTGTGGGCTAGATTTATTATTTCATTTTTGGAATTATCTAAGTAAAAATTTTCATAAAGTTACTTGTAAAAATAAGGAGTAACAAGGAATTCCCAAACAGACAACATTATATTGGAGTCATTGCTGTTAGGAAGATGATAGAACAGAGTAAAATGATAAAATGATTTGGAGTCAGTAAGAACTAAAGTCAAATTCTGTGTCTGCTACTAGGCATGCAAAGTTTGTCAAATTAGTGAAGTTCTAGAGGCTTAGTTTCCTTCTCAATAAAAATAACAATTTTCAACATGCTTTATTGAGACCTGAGTAAGATCATGTTTATAAATACCACCAGCACATACTACAGAGTATATAATATATAGCATATAAAAACAATATAACATTAACATTATTCTTATTTATCACAGAACAGATCATCCAAACTGATATTCTCCCTGAAGCAGCTAAGGATATGAAAACAACATTAGATATACTTAAACTCATTTAAATTATGAAAATATTCTAATATTTGGAATAAACACTCCAGAAAAGTATTTCTTTGTTCCTTCTTGACTCCATCATTTCTCTTTATTTGACAGTGAGACATGATCCTATTTCACTGGGTTTTTTACTCAATCAAGTACTGTGTGTGTCTGTTCTCCATGTATGGATAAAAACAACCTTTATGCAACATGTGTAATTTGTAAGAATGCAATAAATGACTCCAAAAAACACAATCTGAACCATCACCACAAACTAAAATCGTTGTAGCTAACTATGCACAGAACCCACCAAACTAAAAGCAGCCTTTGCAAAACAAACCATTCTTTTCTTAAGCAATCAGTGCAAATTGCAAAAGCAACAAACATTTCAGCCACAGATGAAGGAGCCACAGACAGTCCGCAGAAGCCTCATGTGAAATTTGACACATATTACAGAACAAGAAGAATCCATTTGGTGGTGGTAAGAGCTGACTGCACTGAGATATTCTAAGAGATACTTAGAACTATCAAATGCATGAATGCCCAGCAGAGTCAACATCTTACGGGGGCACAATAATGCATTCCCATAGGTAGGGACATGAAAACATCTTTATTTAACATTAAAATAGAATACTGAGAAATTGTAAATTTTAAGAAAATAAGACAAGGCACATTATACAATAAATGTGAGATACTGCCAAGCAATTGATCACAATTAGGTATTGAAGATAGATTTGAAAATATGTGCTCTGGAACCTGATGTGACAATAAATTCAGGGGACTCTAAGCAATGACATTATCAATCTTTTAGAATAATGCTGGGTCTTAGGGAGATGAAACACAAATTTTCAGGAAATCATATAAAAATTTTAGATAGCCATGCAAAACATCTGAAGAATGTGGATAAAGAAGCTATAAAAAAATGATAGATTTAAAGCAATGCTATTTTCTTTTAATAACAACAAAATATTACAAGATAGAAATTCATGGGAGTGTTCAGATTAGTGTAAATTAGTAAATATACTATATTCAAGTAGTGTTAACATTTTGAAAAATAGCATGAGGTTAAATTTGGAGTCCTACCCTCAGTTTTTCAATGCTTACTATCTATGGAATTTTATTTTAATATGAAACACATGGCCTGGTTTTCTTTGGTACTCATACATTGTCTTCACAGAATTGAGAACTTCTCTTATATTTGCCTACTTACTGTTGCATTCCCATCCTGGCTCCCTAGAATGCATTATCAAACTGAGTATATTTCTTGAAAGAGATAGACTTGGAGATTTAGCCAAGAGTTACCTGAAATTTAGGGACAACAAAGTAGGAAACAAAAAATACTGCTGACAAGTAGGCTGACAGTGAGATGAATAAGGCCCCCATTCAGTATATTTTACTCTTCTGTTGGAAACAAAAGTTAAATGAGCAAGTACTATAGTTCAAGTTAAGAGAAATACTATAACACACACACACATAGACACATAGATGTCTTTCTTATACCTCACTGATCTTAAAGATGTCAAGATGATTAGTATTATAATGTTTTGTTTTTACTCAAATGTGTCCTTTTAAATGTTTTCTCAACTATGGTTGCTATACTTTGAGGGGAAACTGTGTGTTGCATCTCTAGGGTAATGAACCACAAGCATCTTATGGTATTTTCACATTAAAGGGCATGGCACATTCTACATGATGCATATTTATTGTTAATATATTGCTAAATTTTAGTTAGAATCTAAAAATCAAGATTTCTCACTTTTCCTAATGATCATACCTAGTGAAATTTTCAGAAAGTCTTGAAGAAGTCCCTTACTCAGACTGACCAATATATGCTAGGAATTAAGTAATGAGAACTCTAAGAAATTAGTTTTTAGCCAGGAGTAGTTTTAAAAACTTCCGTAGTATTTAGTGTTAGAAAACCTGGAGAAAGTGGATGTTTTTCTTGGGTATGTCTATATAGCATAATAGATAGGGATGAAGAAGTAAAAGGAGAAAAGGAATTCTCACCTCTAAACTGATAAGCCAGATAAATTCTGTATGCCTATGTCTCAACTGCCCATTATGATGACTCCTCGTTAACAACTGACTCATGTACAAATGCAAAACTTATTGTCCAGGAGAAAAGTATTTATTGTCATGAGCACACACACACATTTTATTACTGAATACTCTGAATTATAGAAAAGGCATCTGCCATTCAATGAAGCTTCAAGTTTCCCATTTTTGAGTTTTTTAGAAAGATAAAGAAAAGGAAGATTTTGTTAGATGAGCCCAGGTTTCACAGCCCTCTGATAAGATGCTTGATGTATGAACAAGCAGTAAAACGACCAGAAAAGAGCAAGGATTCCCAGAGTGTTTTATTATACATAAGTACACATGACCAACTTCACCCCAGTTTCCCTAAGAGTTTTCAACATAGACAAAACAACAAGGTGTGACAAAGAACAGTATACATGATAGCATTCCATTACAGCAACGCCTTCCGAAATTGTGTATTAGTCTAGCAAGCTATCAATAGTGAAATAGCTCAAGGAGCAAGAAGATGACAACAACAATGACCAAAGAGGAGGAAGAGGAGGGAGTTGAAAAGTGGAAGGAGCAGCAGCAGCTGTGGAAGGTCAGGAGGTTCCAAACTGCATGGACTAGGAAAACTAACAGAGGACACACCAGGCGTGAAGCACTGTAATTTTAAAAGCCTACTTGACAAATTGAAGAACATGCACACAAATCACACCCTTTCCAGAAAGAGCACATTCTTTACTTGAAGAAGGCAGTCTACTTGGGTTTGAGGGAGTCATGTGAATTAAATGAAACATTCCCAAGATGTCAAAAAGTCACTTAAAGATATTCATTGTTGGGGGGCGACTGAGTGGCTCAGAAGGTTGAGCTCAAGAGTTGATTTCAGCTCAGATTGTGATCCCAGGGTTGAGGGATAGAGTCCTGTGATAGGCTCCACATGGAGTGTGGAGCTGCTTAAGATTCTTCCTCCCTCCCTCCCTCGCTCCCTACCTTCCCCCCTTTCTTTCTTTCTCTCTCTTTCTTTCTTTCTTTCTTTTCTTTCTTTCTTTCTTTTCTTTCTTTCCTTCCTTCCTTCTTTCCTTCCTCCCTCCCTCCCTCCCTCTCTCCTTCCTTCCTTCCTTCCTTCCTTTCTCTCTCTCTCTCTCTCTCTCTCTGTGTCTCCTGTCCTCTGCCCCTCTTCCCCACTCACATGTTTTCTCTTTCTTTAAAATAAAATTTAAAAAAAATCATTGTTGGACCTGAGAGTTTATAATAAGTTGTTTTCTTTTGCATAATACATTGTGATTACTGACTTACTTTACTTTTAATAGACTTTTGATGTGTGTTTATCAGTATGCTGATGTTAGTTATTTGGGCTGTGCTTTACAGAGAACTTAAAGCTATTTTCAATCTCTACAATGTTCAATGCACCATTCTAAAATAGAAGCATCAAAGTAAGACAAATTTTGGTCAGTGTTAAGTGAGTGATCTTACTTTGAAATCTATTGTTGTTATTTGTCTTTTCTGATATTTCTGTCTCTAATTGTTTCTGTATTTTTGTCTCTTTCTTTCCCATGGGGTATTGATATAAGTCAGGAATATAAGTGTTAGGGACAAATTTCAGGAGTAACTCAACTATTAGATCAGAAGTATCAGTTTGGAAGGGACTGTTGAATCACTTTATTTTTGTTTTATTGATCTTTTTATTTTTAATTTGAAAGAGAGAGAGAGCATGAGTGGGGGGAGACAGCGAGAGAATCTCAAGCAGACTCCATGTCTAGCACGGAGCCCAACAGAGGGCTTGATCCCACGACCCTGCGATCATGACCCCAGCCAAAATCAAGAGTTCGACACTCAACTGACTGAGCCATTCAGGAGCCCCAATCCCTTCATTTTTAAATGAAAACATTCCCCAAAAGAAAACACAAACCAGTTATGAAGACAACAAGAAAATGAAAGAGAATCTCTGCAATAATACCAAAAATAAATCTTAAATATTCATGTAATATAATGCAATAAAAATACAATTGGATAAAGCATAGAGTATTTAGAGAAAATACACAAAAATAAGAATAAATGCATGAAAATAGGCTCAGTTCTGCTCTGGACCAATATCAGAAGATTAGAAACTAAAGCCTAAATATTACTTTACTTGATTTAGGTTGGCAAAATTAGAATAATGTGATCTCACCCATTATATTAACAGAGATATAAATGAGCACAATATTTTGGAAGTGGTATTGGTATGACTATTTGACACAACAATTTTAATTTAGGAATTCATCATGAAGGGATACTCCCATGGTGGAAAAGGATATGTCTTGCCGCTGCAAGATTACTTATAAGAGAAAAAACATTAGGAGCATTCTAAATGCCCATCAGCAGAGGATTGATTAGATAACTTATGGCATATCCACATAGTTCAGGATTAGAAAACTGAAGTTCATGAATTTTTTCTTATAAATATAGGCATCAAAAGGGGCACCCAGGTGACTCAATCAGTTAAGCACCCAACTCTTGGTTTCTGCACAGGTCATGATCTCACTGTTTGTGGGTTTGAGACTCACCTCCGACTCCATGGTGACAGTGTGGAGTCTGCTGGAATTCTCTCTCCTTCTCTCTTTGTCCTCTCCAGCGTTCTCTCCCTCTCTCTCAAAATAAATAAATAAATACTAATTTAAAAAATAAACAAGTATAAGCATAAAAATAAAGTGAAAATAATATGCAAAATATTTTGTAGGGTACAAGCCACTTTTCTATTATATTGCTGAATACACAGCTTAAAATATATGCATATACAATTGAAGAGTTATATGATCATAAAAATATTCATAGGATGTAAATGAAGTTCTTATTAGTTCATTTCCTAAGATTATATATATATATACACACACACATATGTTATATAGAATTATATACTTATATATTTAGAATTATCTATATTATTTTTACATGTTTAGAATCATATATATGAAGGCATAAGTCTTCAACTATTGCCTTTTTTGATTCAATGGGCAGTATAAAGAAACTTATTAAGAACCTTATATATACAACATTTTGTATTTTGATGCTCTGTAGAATATAAAAAGAATTTTAAAAGGATGAAAGAGCACTTTTCATCCATGGTCCTTGTCTCTATTAAGTTTTGCTTTATAATAAGGACATGAATAAAGAAAGCAACTCAAGAAAAACTCAAAACAAAACACTCATTGAAAGAAGAAATTGCTTCAAGACTTCTAGTTACTTGTGCCCAGATATGGATTCATTGCAAATGAGGAAAGATAATAGACTGACAAGAATAGCAAGAACATGAAATGATGTGACATGAGGAATACATGGAAAATTAAGGGGAAAAAGACATTTTTAAAAATGTGAAATTAAGACATATTTATACTTGCTATGCTATATGGCTCTGTTAAAATCACATTTATAGAATGTATAAACTCTCTCTAATTGATGTGTCCTGTTGAAGAAATAGAGAATCTTTGAGGAAAACTTTTAAACAATGACACAAAAGTGCTAAATATGAATCAGAAATTAAATCAAGTAAAAGAAAGAAAAGGAATTTAGGGAAAGATGGGGGAACAGTGCAAAAGAAGCATAATTATGTCAGGGAAAGAAAACACTGAAAATTTCAGGTTAGTTATGCAAAATAAACCCAGTTAAAATTTCCCCTCTAGATTGTTTACAATATTGGCAAATGTTTCACACTGACACATAAACAAACATCCACATATTGGAAATGAGTCCACCAGTAAGTAGATGGAAATTAGGTTCATTAATCTTTTAAAAATATTCTGTGGGACACCTGGGTGGCTCAGTCAGTTAACTGTCCAACTCTTGATTTTGGCTCAGGTCATGATCTCACAGTTCATGAGATCAAGTTCAGAGTCAGGCTCTGGGCAGACAACACGGAGCCTGCATGGGATTCTCTGTCTCTCTTTCTCTGCACCCTCCCTCTCTCTTCCCCACTCTCTCTCAAAATAAATAAATAAACATTTTAAAATAATTTATGATTCTTAATTTCTGATTGTCTGCCATGGCTTTACTTTCCTTGAAATGGTCCTTCTGGGGAGCAGGGACAGGGGTGGATCTTTCTGGATCATAGGCACTTGAAAAGTAGAAAGAGACAAGGGAGGAGGAGTAAAGGGAGAGAGAGAGAGAGATACTGCTTAACCTGTTATAAAGAGCTGTTTAGATTTGAACCCATTGTCCTATAAGGACATATGTCATTTCTGTCAATTTGCAAGTTAAATTATCCAAACCAACTATAAAATTACATATTTTTCAAAACATAATTTTATGATTTGCATAATTTAGGATTGCAGCTTGGGAAAATTAAAAAGAACAGGGTGGTCATTCAGGAAAACCTAATTATCATGAAGTGATTATTGAAGTATTTCAATCTGTTTATGGAACTACATCATTTAAAAATAGACAGTGGTTAAGGTTTTTGATCATTAAGTATGAAAGAATAATGAAAAGGGGGTATTTAATAGAATTAGTAACACTTGTAGCCTATCAGGCTGCTCTCCTCAAGAAATGCTATTTAGCAAAATGAGTGTGGTTGGAAACTCAGGCCAGAATAACAACTACTTTCTTCAGATCCACCCAAGACTTATACAGTGGCCATTCCAATTAGCATAATAGTCCAATGTTCCTTGGGAAGTGAGGTCTTTTGTTTGGGATATTTCCTAATTAAAGAAGCCTGTTTGAAGTGGGATCTAATTTTAACTTTGTAATGCCAGAATATGACTTGAAGAGTCTGTTTTTATTTCAAGAAATATTGGCATTGCATTTCCAAGTTGAGATAGCTGTCATCAAATGTCCACAAAACTCATATTTAAAACAAGAAAATGGTATGGCAGGGTATGAAGTAAATGACTTAAAAAGCCAGTTTTCTGTTCAAGTTTTTATTGAGTTGATCAGTTGTTCTGTTAGCACTCTTCCCATTTAGAAATGAAGTGCCTTTTCTAATAAGAATCCCCAAAGTCATTGTAAAATTATGTGAAAATCAGAAAGGGGGAATCAAGAATTTACTGCCAGTAAATTGTTATTACACAACTTGAAATATATCTGTGAACTTCAAGTGCAAGAGTTGTTTTTATTGGCTTTTGTTGTTTTTGTTTGTTGTTTAAAATTTACTGGTACTAAGACTGCTTGGAAGATTTCAAAGTACTACTATATGATACTCTTATAAAAAATGTTTTTTATAATCTCACCATTTGTACACTAAAAATATTGCCTCCTTTTTATAGATGAAAAAGAGACAGCTATTTAGCAACTCTGTAAGTAAGAGTCAACAGTAAGCACATGCTGCATCCAGGATAAAAATAAACAAGTCCTTTCATTTCCAGTCCACATTATGAATCACAACGCTCCAGACAATCTTCAAAACGTTAAAAAGTTTGACTCACTTTATATAAATGAGGGAGCTTCAGGAAATAATTGTAATAGATGTCATCAAAAAGATGTCATTAAAAACTTTAACCATTTATTAAAAGCAGCACCATCTTTACCATGTCTCCATAAGTGCAACATGGTAAATAAAGTGGTAGGCAACCTCTTCCATGACCCCAGTGATCCCTGCCTTCTGGTCTCCATGCCTTTCCACAATCTCCTACTTTGAGTGAAAATTTGACTTTGTTACTTGCTTCTAGTGAAAGAGACCCTCAGTGCAAAAACCCAAAAGGAACTGAATCCTGACAACAACTGTGCTAGTTAGTTTGGAAGTGGACTTCCCTCAGTAAAGCCTTTAGATGAGATCTCTGTTAGCCTGACTGCAGTATTTCTTTTTTTTTTTTTTTTAAATGTTTTTTTTTTTTTTGGGGGGGAGAGAGACAGCGTGAGCAGGGGAGGGTCAGAGAGAGAGGGAGTCACAGACTGAAACAGGGTCCAGGCTCTGAGCTGGCAGTCAGCACAGAGCCCGACGCGGGGCTCGAACCCACGAACCGCAAGATCATGTCCTAAGCGAAAGTCGGACGCCCAACCGACTAAGCCACCCAGGCGCCCCTGACTGCAGTATTTCTAAAAGACCTTTACCCAGAGGTACCCAGCTAAGTCATGCCCAGAAGCTGACACAGGGAAGCTATGAGATAGTAGATGTTTGCTCTTTTAAGCTGCTAAATTTGTGGTAATTTCCAACACAGCAATAGGTAACTGATGCAATGGATCTCCTTCCCAATTTTAGCTCACTGGGGAAGGAAAAGTTAAAGACTGGAGGATGGAGAGATGAGACACCTTGGTTCAAGGTTAGTGTAAAACACATTGAAGATAGAACATAACATTCTTAGGAGAGTTCATAGCACATCATAAAGGCACAATGAAATCAGATGGCGAAGATTCAGCATGACCAAATGGACAAAAAAAATCCATTTTACTTCTTTTGACCAGAATGTCCTAGATAATGCAGCTCTGAAAGGAAGGTTCCTATGACTGTGTTATGATGTCAATTGTGAGCCTAAAAATATTTCATTCATTGATGGACTCAAGTTATTTAAAATTAGAAAATAAATATTAAAATAGAAGAATTTCAAATAGATGTTTCATTGTTAATGCCATTTTAATACAATACTATATACTTCTCTTCGTAACAGTGAATCCAGAGCTATGTTCCAATATTATTTTTAAATAATAATAAGCATTCATTAATCAATACAGTAAGTGCTTTTTATTTATTAAATGTACTAACAATACTTCCAACAATTCTGAGAGATAAGAACTCTTACCATCCAATTTTAACAAAGAAAAAATTAAATTTCAAGGATAATAAATGATTTTCCAAAGTCACCAGCTGAAATCTTGTGGTCCTGAAATTTGAATTCAACTTTGTTGTTAAAGTGCCCCTTCCTAACCACAACCCTGTAATTCCTTTCTATAGACTAGAAACTTATAATTAGTACCACTTCAGCCTTAGCTTTTTACAGATTAACTCCATGTCACTGTTACAATTGATTGATTGTTGTTAAGTTTAATAACTGCTATGCTAGCTTCTCTAATGAATGCAAGGGTAGCACAAAAATGTCTAAAAATTCTTTAATATAATTTGGGAGATATGGAAACAGTAAAAGAAATTAAGTCCATATATTAGCAGCTACTGAGTCATAATGATTTAATCGACTACCAGAATTTCAAAACTGAGAGCAATTATGAAGAGAATAGTCTAGACAGAAAAGGTTTTTGGTATATTGTGGAATTTGAACTAGCATCTAATAATAGTTATGTGTTACAATTCAGAAATGGAAATAAATATCATTTAATATCATTTTCAGTTCCTTAGCAGTAGCCATAAGGATATAACTCCTATCTCTTCTAATGATGTAAATCAGGCATTTAAGGCAAATTTTCCATATTGACTTAAAATCTGCATAATATATTAGAAACTCCAAGGCCAATCTTGGGGTTGATGTTGTTCTGGAACATCATCAAAGTTTAAGAAAACATTCCAAGATAATTTTTTATTTTCTTTAATGTTTATTTTCGAGAGAGAGGGAGAGCTTCATAATTATCCCAATTTGAAGCAATGGGTCTGTATGTTCCATTATCGGCCACTCAAGGGGCATAACCTTGGACAACAGAGTTCTCTGCCTCCCATGGCAATGCTCAGTGAAGGATATGGCTGTTGGACATCAGCAATCAATTTACCCAGCCTCTGGTAGAATGCTGAGTCAGCCTGTAGAAAGGATTTTGAAACAAGAGTCCTATAGGGCCTTCTTCACTCCTTCTGAGTACTGATGGTAAATTCTTGGTGAAGAGAGAATTAAAGAGGGAGTAAAAGTAGGATCAAAATGGAAGAAGTAAAGTAAGAGAGAATTATGTTTCCACAGCTGGGCTCCTCAAGCCTACAGCTACCCATTCAACACTGCTTTGCCCAGGGCTATAGAAACACTTATTTGGATGAGCACTGGGTGTTGTATGTAAGCAAATTTGAGAATAAATTATATTAAAAACAAGAAACACTATTACCTACAGCACCTTCTGGTCTTTGATAGTGTTGCTCCCATCACCAGTAATAATAATAGAAATAAAACAAGCTTCTTTTTCTCCTTTTCTGGCCTACCCTAAGAAATGAGTGTTTTTATCCAAACTGACTCTGATATCAAGAGACATGAGGAAATCTCCTTTTCTTTGCTGCAGTGGAGATCCACCTTGGACAGTGCTTTAGAGCCCAATTTTACTCATTGCAATTGACCTTAGATTTATTTGGCCTAGTCATCTTCAAATCAGGCAAAACTCTACTGTAGACTATAAACACAAGACTTGATAAGAGTTTTTAAATTTGGATCTGGCCTGTTTCTATAATGTACTATGTTACCTTAAAGATGAAACCAATAGCAATGAGAAAATAAAGGAGAACTGTACCCATATCTGCCTCTATATTTATCTAGGGCTCTCATTTGCCCTTTATATCAGTGTGATTGAGTAAGTAAGCTCATGTGTCTTTGTGTAAATGGCAAGAAGGAGCCCATGACTTCCAATGAAATGGATACATAAAATAATGGAAAACATTTTTAGATTGGAATTTTTTTCTTTATAGGAACTCTCCAGATGTTTCTTAGATTGATTTTTGTAGTAACCTTAGTAAGAGCAAAAGTAAACTGAATTCATTTTAACATATATTATGAAATTTGATCTTCAAAACAATCCTGTAAAGCACTCCTAATTTGATTTTATCAAATTGATGCTTAGGAAAATACATAATTTTTATTAAGTCATATACTATATAATGTAGATCATAGGTTTACTTCCCAGCTCTGCCTTTCTTTCTTTTTTTTTTTAAAATTAATGTTTATCTATTCTTGAGAGAGAGATAGAGAGACAGAGCCTGAATGGGGGGGAGGAAAAAAGAGGGGGCCATAGAACTCAAATCAGGCTCCAGGCTCTGCACTGTCAGGCCAGAGCCCAACGTGGGGCTTGAACCCACAGATGGAGAGATCATGACGTGAGCCGAAGTTAGAAACTCCACTGACTAAGCCACCCAGGCAAGCTCTGCCTTTCATTTTCCTTTCTTTGTTTATATTGAGAGTGACAAATGCTCAGAAAGTTGTGAAAGAAATTTAACAAGTAAATACTAGGGAGTACAGTAAGCAGCAAATACAAACAAAATTCACTCTACTTAATTTTTTGAATAATATTGTATTTATTTTTAAGACATGGAATATAAAAAGGTCCACAATACAGCTTTCCCATTCCATCCTACTTCATTGTTCACATGTCTAATAGTAATAATTTTTATTAGTCTTTTGGTGTGTCCTTCCATTATTTCCTTGTACCAGTACAAATAGATACTAATATGCCATTGACACCAAAAAATAACACATAATGCCTCTCTTATGCCTTGCCCCCTTTTACTTAATAGTTCATGGAGAATTGTCCATATCAGTACATAAGTTTTCACATGCTTTTTCTTTTAGTAGCAGAGTATTCCATTCAATGAGTATATTATAATTTAGTCACCCACCCCATTAATGGACTTCCCTCCCCCCCAGTCTTTTCCAATTATAAATTATTCTTGTGTATGTATCCTGCTACCTTGCATGCAAGGAAATCCAGATCATTGATTTTTTGACTGCTGCATTAATGTGTAAATCATTAAGATCAATATCTGTTGAATGGGTCTAATTTAATCTATCCAAGGAATGCTTTAGGATCTGATGTTCAATAGTTTAGGTGGTAATGAAGTGCTAGTTGACCTTACCTAAGCATATGGGGATCTAGATTCAGGTCAGAATATGTACAGCACTGTGCCCTGACCAAGTCCCATTAATAAATACAACTTTAACAGAAACCTTTGTCATTTTGCTTTTTTTTTTCCTTAATAGCAAATTGAACTGCTTGGAAACAGACCCAGTTGCTAGTCATATATATCTTTTTTGACTGTTCTTTGGCACTCATGAACTATTCCAGTTGCATGGATCTATAAGGAAGTGTGGTTGGAACAAAAAAAAAATAAAGTATCTTCTGATCCACTGACAATTGGATATTCTTCTTGAAATCCTCAAAATTCTGCTTGTTATAATTCAACCAAAATTGTAGTCTCCATTGTGGTAGATTCTCGAGTGCCACTCTTTATTTTCTAGTTATCTAGGTAACTAGAACAGGGCAGAGTAAGAACTTTGTCACTTAGGAATCTCTAAATCTATTCTCCTTTCAAGGATGTTCAGAGAGCAAATCAAGTTCAATACGACATTTTTCAGAAGATAAAATGCTGCTTACCTTTCCTGAAATTAGCATAGTAATGTATATATTTAGAACGTGCGCACTCAATCCATCCAATTAATAAAGGATTTCAGTAGTACAAGTGAAAATAGGTTATCAGAAAGTAATACTGCCGAATATTATATAGGTATTATTTACTTTATCCCTGCCATATTTCTCAAAGGAAAATATGACAGTTTAATATTTATATTTACACAATTCATAAATGACAGAGTAGAGTCAAGCATAAAACCAGGGTTTTCCCCTCTGGGACCAATGCTATGAGTGAATTGCCAACTTTCAACGTGATGGAAGAGTGTTGATCGACCTAGGGATAAGATCCAATCAAAAGGAATTCTGTCTTATCTGGATTCAATTTTAGAAAACTTTTGGCGATTTCCCCACAGTAAGTCAGCCAGCCAAATAAACAGATCCACTGAAAAGAACTTGTATAATATTTCTTGAAGTAGAGCAAATGATCTGCATGTCATCTATGTGTGTATAGCTGAGCAGAGTGTGTCTTCCAGAGCTGTGTGAGTGCTAATGTATAAATCTCTAAAACATTCAGATGTAACTCGTAAGGCACTCTATTATGCAAGAGCCATAATCTGTGGATGAGTCCTGGCTGAAGGAAACTGGAATTAAATAAGAAACAAAACCAACAAACAATGCCAGATAGACCTTTGTAGGATTGAAACACATTTTAATAAATTTCCTGGTGGAAGGCTGCAGCTGCCAGCCACAAGGCTGAGGAGCAGTAACTCTATAAAGAGCCTTGAGAGTGTTAGTGAGACAGTTAGACCATTTCTAACGTTAAGAAGTGCAATTTATGCACTATGAAAGGACAAAAATCCTGACTGAAATTCATTTGAGATCTGATGACAGTTAAGATATTCCTAGAGCTGATCAGCAGCGACTTTCCTCCACTGGTCTTAGTTAAGTTTAAAAAAATAAGGTGATACAAGTTAGTCATATTGTCCTTTGTGAGCAGGATTTTTTTTTTTTTTTCAGGAAAAGAGTTACAATTGCAGATTTTAAACATGATGGCAATTTACCAGAAGTCAGAGATTAACTAGGAGGGTTAAACTGAACCAAGAAAACTGAGAACAGCCTTTCACCACTGAGGAAGGCCAAGGATTAGGAACTGGAAGTGGTAGGCTAAAGCTTCAGGATAATATCATTTAAATCCTCCACAGAAAGCAAATTAAACTGAGAGAAATCTTGATTGCCCGATTTATATGGACTAAAGGATACAAAGTGAATTCAAAACTACTAAGAATTCCTATGTGTTGAGAATCAAAAAATGTCATCGGGGTAAATATTGAAATCTCTTAGAATAAGCAATTTCAGAGACCTTAGGGTGACAGATCCAAAACTAATTGAAAGAATTCCAGAAAAGAGGATCAGGCAATCTTAGGAGCCACGGAGACAAGCAAAGCCACAAAGGATAGAACATTTAAAGGGACAACATCACATTCAACTTAATGATATGTGATATTTTTCTTATAATTTATAGTAAATTTTATACTCAGAAGAAAATAGTTCTCAATCTCCATCTATTCTTTTGCCTCTGGATTAAAATAGGTTGATATACTGTTCTGTATTTTATACCTACATTTCTTAAGAAAAAACACAATAGTTTTGTTTACCTTCATTTGTTCTTTTTCTTCCCATAGAGGATTTCTGGTATTACATATCTTGACCAGCCAACCTTTTGTCATAGCTCAATCCAAGCTGACTATGTAATATCATCAGTATTGCAAATAATGGCCATTATTTTAAAGGTATAGAATTATTAGTGACAGAAAACTGTTTTGTTTTTTTTTTTAAAGAACGTCTCATATAGAGGATCTAATCATCACCATCTGACATTTGTAGGTGGGATATATTTGGTGACCAAAAATACTTGACAGATTTTCTTTTAAGTGTGAAATAAAAGCCTGGTGTTCAAAAGAGCCATGAGGATAATGGAAATCTGACTGATTTTTTTAGACTGGAACAAAAGAGATCTGTGAGGCTGTCACCTTTACCAGCACTTCAAGGGACACAGAAAAAGCCAGAACACTCTTAGGACAAGCTTCAGGACAAGCTAAACACATCACCTCAGGTTATCTGAATTTCAGTCATTGCTAAAAGTCCCCTTTAAGTTAGGGTGGAATGTGGTATTGCTGTCCTAAGCTGGATTTGAGAGAGCTCTAGCTAACAGGGCAGTCAGTATAGAGCTGGCTGTAATGAATTAGGCTACAGTGATTAGGATAGGCACATCCATTACCTAGCAATTACAAAAAAAGATGTGAAAATAGAGATTAAAACATACAAGTGATTTGAAGTTACTCCTGCCTTGATCCACTTGATTTCATTTAAAAAAATAAAAAAGACACTTGAGGCGGTCTGCAAATGCATGAGAGAAAAGGGTATGGTGTTGACTGGAAGATGGCAAAATAACCTCATGAACTCTTCCAATTTGTGAACTCTGAAATTATGCAATATAACCCAGGGCAAATTGATACAGAACTATGACTATGCAAATGAGCCCCTATGAGGGGCTTCTGGGCTGAGAAGAAATTTTTTTTTAAGTTTATTTATTTATTTTGAGAGAGAAGGGGAGAAAGAGTGTGAGCATGGGGGAGGGTCAGAGAGAGGAAAGAGAGAGAATCCCAAGCAGGCTCTGCAATGTCTGTGTAGAGCCCAATGAGGGGCTGGAACCTATGAATCATGTGATCATGACCTGAACCAAAAACAAGAGTCAGAAGCTTAACAGACTGAGTCACCCAGGCACCCCAAGAAAAGTGAAATGTGCTTTTTTGTGGTATTTAAATTTCAAGCTAAAGCTTTTCACAAGAGGCTGGTTCATTGTATATGGTCTACAAAAATTGCCACATGAGCAAAATACCAGAACTTGGGCATGTGTGCAAACACACACTCATATTATTGCTCAGGCATGTGCATTTGAGATGGAAAAAAGTAAAAAAAAAAAAAAATTAAAAACCACCAATTCCTTTCACTCTGTGGAAAAGCGCAAGAGGAAGAAATAAGAGAAAGTGTCCTGTAACCGGTAGCTCCACCGCCACTCACGGCTCCTGAATAGTAGCGGTAGGAACCTTGTGCATCTCCTCCCACGAATCCACTTCATATCCAGTTCAAGAGCAGATCACAGAGTGAACCAAAGCCCAGGAAAGGGTTCAGGAGCAATCCCAACCACTTGCCAAAGGAGCCCCAAGCCAAAGAATCCATTAGAGAATATAAAGAACAGGGCCATAGGTCCCAAGAGCTTATGCTCTAAGCTATGCTCTCTGGGACATCGTTAGACAGTCCTGCCATAATGGCGAGGACATATCAGATCAAATTAAAACCCAAATCATCTAGAGCCTTTGTTGTTTCATACAGAATTTACCACTGATAATACTCCATTTTACTTTCATTGTGTCCTTCAGGGTTATATCCCAATATCAGCTCTCTTTGCCCCTGGGGTATTTCTGTTGATTACGGTGACATCTACTGGTAGAAACGCAGACATTCTTAAGCAGGTTTCCCTGGCAAGAATCACACTGAGCAAGTTTGATGTGGATATAAGGAAGGCTCCCTTCTCCCTCCACTTCTCCCTCCCCCCCCACCTTTTTTAACTCTTTAGCCAATATAATACATAGTATCACATTTGGGGAGACTCATAAGCTTTCTTTATAAAGATCTAAGAATTGGTTAATTTTGCCCCATTTCTTCTTGTCATTATAATCTTTGCCACAAGAATGGCTACATTCTGAGAAATGCTCTGTCCTCAGAGCAGTCATTGTCATATGAATGAGCTATCATTCAATCCTAATGCCTGAGATGTTTTATTCTGACTTCCATGACATTTGTATCACAGTGACAAAGGCTAAAGCAAGAAAAGGAAATGATACAAATTCTTTTCAGGCTTTATCATTTTAAGTTCTCATTTTGTGCTTCTATCAAGCCTAGGTACTAAAAACTAGTTTTCCCTCTTAAAAAAAGAAAGAAAGAAAAAATGAGGGAAGGATGGAAAGAAAAGAGGAAATAATGAGTTTATGAAATCAAACCTCAGGTGTGCACCTATTTTAATAGTTTACCTTCACATTTAACACACCAGGATAAATTGCTACTGAAGACATCAAAGTCAAGAAAGTGAGTCAGTCATTTCCCCTCACAAATCTATAGCAGAAGCAATGCTTTGTTAAAGTTAAGGTGTGATGTAGAGCTTAAGTAGCACACCACTTCAGGATGCATTACTGAATACATAGCAGACCTGTATCAAACACAATGTGAAAACCATGAATTACTTCTATTTTCTATTTTTTCAATATTCTTCAACATATAATACCATATTTTAAATCATTGAAAATTTGAGATTTTAAATCACATTCATGGCTTTTATTGTTCTGTTTCCAAAAGCAGTTCTAGTAGAATGGAATGGGGAGCGGGTAAGGTAGCAGAGCTTGAAAATAAAGGGGTTTTCTTTAGATGAAACATGTTTTAAAATAATTTTAAATGTATTAAAGCTAAATAATAAAATACATATTGCATATGTATCACCTCTATTTGCTGATTTAAATGTGTTATAAATAAGCATTTTTTCTTCAAAATGAAATATTTCAATAAAAATTCATAAATATTTTATCTTTAGAATTATATTCTCATAGTGACTATGGTATTTAGTTTCTGTGAATTTTTCTAATTTTTCCTTTGAATGCACACAAATACTAAATGAATTAATATGTAACACAAATGAAATCTTCCTTAAAGTAGAAAACCCATCTATAGGACTATTATTTAAGAAAATAAATATCTGAAGTAAGAGGTATGTGAGAATTAATTTATGATGGAAATATAAGAACAAAAAGGATTTACTAATCATGAAACCTCATATTCAGTAGTTCTCTTACTAGTATCTATTCCATGTGCAGAGGAACCTATATTTCCTAAAGTTATATTTAAGAATCAAAATTTCTACTGTACAACCTTTCAGAAAAGAAAGGAAGGCTCTCCATTTTTTAGTCACATGATTATTACTAATCTGTAGCCGAATATTTTCTAGCTTCATTAATTACATGAGAAGTGAAGAGTAGTTCATTTAATTGTAAAAGTTAATTTGTTTCCTTAAAACAGTATTCTCAGAAATTGAACCATGATATTGAAGTGTGAAACTAGACTGGATAAAATATTGTTAACTATGATGAAACAATAAAACAGGACAATAATATCTAAGTCAAAATTTTAAGAAACAAACAACAACAATCACAACAAAAACAACATGTATTTTACTCTTTCTGTAGTGTTAGTACATAGTGTGGGATTTGATCATATAATGAATTACTGCCCAAGCATCTCCATAAAGTTGTATATCTCCATCTCAACACAGTTTGAGCTTACCTTGCAGTTTCTTTTGGCCCTGGGAAACATAACATTTAGCAGGCAATTTTGTGGGTTTTTGCAGCACACACATCAATGGGTAAATTATCATAGCATCTCAAATAAAACATTCCTATTTTCAATGTTGTATTTTGATGACTTTTCATTGCTTTTTCTTCCAAAACTATGGTTAGGAAATAATTGCTCTTCAATAATCAATCATTCTACTCAGTAACTGTCAAATGTTATTCAGCTAGCCAAATGTGAAGCAAATGTTAAAAGAATAATACTCAGAGATTTTGGTATACTTAGAGAAATGAAAAAAATATAAGTAAGTGTCCTACTCTATATTTTCTCAAGAAAAAAAAAAGTTCCTTCACTTTGTTTTTTGTATCATCTTTGAAGAAGATTGAATTATAATTCCTTTCTGGATGAATGGAAAGATAGCATTTTACATAATTGCAGATTTTACTTCTAGAACTGGTAGGGCTCATTTCTTCTTAATTTTTGGAAGTTATAAAGCTTTAATATCAACATGCAGTCTCTAATGTAATATTCACTTACCTAGTCTATCTACTTTGATAGAACAAGCAGTATTTTTTAATTTTTAAAATTCATGATGCATGCCTTCTTTTAAGCGTTACTCAATGTTCTTCCTTAATCTTCTCTCAGTGTGTGTGTGTGTGTGTGTGTGTTTCCTAATGTCAAAATAACTGCTTATTATCCCACAAAATATACAGAGACAGGCAGATAAATCTAGATACAGATAAATGTGAACTTTTAAGGATATGTATATATTTTAAATTCTTACTAAAAACATTGTAGTAGTTGATTTCAATTTTTCAGTTTTAATTTAAAAGCAAAGTATTCCAAAGAAAATGCAAAGAATATGTACTTTTATTTACTCCTTTTCATCTATCCAGCTTTTCTTGAGAGAGGAAGAGAAAATCATTATTTGTATCTTTTTATCTATTTATCTGTTTATGTATGTGTGTACTTACTTCAGTAACTTACTTTAACATAAAAGTGAGATAGAACAAGACCAAGCACAAGATAAAGATGATGCTTTTTGATGCAGGGAAGCATTAAAATATGGAAAATTTACCTATTCCATGCACTAATAACAATCAAAAAGCCTAGAAGTCAGTATTTCTGTCACAAGACTACAAAAGTAATGCCCATACTTCCCAAATGGTTACAAGGCATGTCAGCCATATGGTATTTTCAATATTGGTGACTTCAAGTAAATGATAGTTAATAAGTGAAGCTACAGTAAACATACCACAGTATATTTGGAACATCACACCATACAAAACACCTGACTTGTTAACGAATGCAGGATTAACGTACTGC
The DNA here is from genome assembly GCF_008692635.1 of Crocuta crocuta. Classification (NCBI taxonomy): domain Eukaryota; kingdom Metazoa; phylum Chordata; class Mammalia; order Carnivora; family Hyaenidae; genus Crocuta; species Crocuta crocuta. Next base: position 885,151 of record NW_027527808.1, read on the forward strand.
TCTAGTTTACAGGATTTGTTGTCCCTTTTTCATAAGTTACTGTTTCCTAGGTAATATTTCTCTGACAGGCATAAAGTAGCATCACATGCTAGAATAAGCTTAATAAATGTTCTTTCATGAGCGAGGGATCAGCATCATCGTTTCCCTCACCCGTCCTGAGAAATTCAAAGCACCCACAAATAAAGAGTGAGTGGCTTTTGGTATGCATGCACAAAACATGTGGATTGGGTTAGGATTTCCCTGAATCACATAGACAAAAGCAAAAAAAAAAAAAAAGTAAATCAAATTCCATCAAAGAGCAGTCTGAATTCAGTTTCTGAACTTTGTCACTAATATAATTTCTGTCTTCTAAGAGTTAAATTTCTCAAGGTATGTATGGAAAGATGAACAGGATATACAGTATCTATTATAATTTTAAAACAATCGAATAAATTGTTTTTTTTTTCTAAATAAAACTTAAAGAACACTTTCAGTTCACCCATTGAAGTTCATCAGATAAAAACTACAATGAAAAATAAATACTACCATGCTATTTTCAGTGAAATGATACTTGAAATTATTTTATTATTGCACTGTCGCTAACTGGATGATAAGATGCATGCCAAAAAAATTAGGAAAAAAAATTGATGAATCAAGACAGCAAATGTGAAACACACCAGTAGACTAAGAAAGGGGATTAAAATGTTAAAATAGAGGAAGGCAGAGCAAGGACTAAATAGATTCAGGAAAAAATATATATACCCACAAGAGAAAATACACAAAAGCAGAATTCAGAGCAAAAGAGACAGAGAAGCAGCAGAGGAATAAGAAAAGAAATAAAATTTAATTCAGATAAGAAAAGACCCAAGAGAAGAAGACAAGAACTGAGAAGCAAATATTAAAACCAAAAGAAAGTAGGCATATGAAATATACTGTTAGTGAAAAACGGAGACAAGAGCCCATAGTGGCAAGGACCTAGGGTTAAGTAGAGAAAAAAAAGAAATAAGAAAGTACAGTAGGGAGAAAACATGGAGAGAAAAATAAGGAAAAGACAGATGAAAAGCAGAAGACAGGGAAATGACTAAGAATAAATGAGAGGCAGAAAGAAAGCCAAGGTTAAAAAGAAAAAAATCTCCTCCCAACTGTATTTATATAGTCTTACTACAGAAAAAAAAAAAGCAACACTTCATTTGTATGTTCATGCATAGCATCAAATGTTCTGATTTCTGTAAAACTATTTGGTAGTCTGTTCTGAGTTCAAATTTGGAATACAAATTTTTATTACACTGGTTTTATATAGCACTATTAGAAGGTTTATTCTTATTGAAACTGTAGCCTTTGTAATGCTACTTAAAATTGTCAAATGCCATTAAATAATTTATGAAACATAATTTAGAGGTAAATGTAGGTGATATTTTGGTTGTGGTTTTATTTGATGCAATTGTCTATAAGGAATTGGTCCTTTCACATGCTAAAATAAATTCAGAACTATGAATTTTAATGAAATATCAATAAGTGAGCAAGTCTTATATTTTGGTTTTGACAAGCATCTCCAAGTATTAAACAAACCAAAAAGTATACTGTAGAAATAATTTTCGTTTGAAAGTTTAAGTAAATGTTGAATCATTTCAATAGGTATGGAAGATATACAATGCGTGTGTACATAAAATGTTTATGTATGTATATATATACACACATACACACATATTGGAAACAAATTTTTCATTTAAAAATGTTTCAAGAATACTGCTGTCTATATAATGATTCAAATCTACTTTTTCCAATGGAAATTAAAGTTTCCTTTTATTAACTTGTAAAGAAATGAATATTTGGGGTGCCTGGGTGGCTCAGTCAGTTAAGTGTCCGACTTCGGTTCAGGTCATGATCTTACGGTTTGTGGGTTGGAGCCCTGAGTTGGGCTCTGTGCTGGCAACTAGCTCAGAGCCTGGAGCCTGCTTCAGATTCTGTATCTCCCTCTCTCTCTGACCTTCCCCTACTCATGATGTGTCTCTCAGAAATAAATAAAACATTAAAAAAATTTTAATTAAAAATAAAAAGAAATGAATATTTGAACAAAAAACAGCTCTTCTATTCTATTACATCTTTAAAGATAAAATGAAGAAATGTGAACAGAATGGTAATGATCCAGGTGGATTTCTAGCTGTATCGAACAAAAGGGACTGACAGGTAATAATCAGCCTAGAACGATTTTGTGTTTCCCTCAGGAGAGTAATATTGGGGAGTGATGAATGAAATCTTTTAATCAGTAATGTATGTATACAGAAAAGATATAGTTACATATAACAAATATTTTATATTAGGGCCTTCATCATCTCCTGGATATCCAAATCATTACTTATAGCCTTTTAAACAGTATCTCAATCATTAATTTTCCCCTATTTCATTATGTACTCCAAGCTGTAAAAACATCTCGAAAGTCTAAGAGAGCCTGGGTAGCTCAGTTGGTTAAGCATTCAGCTCTTGATTTTGGCTCTGAGCAGGATCTCACAGTTTGTGATTTCGAGCCCTGTGTCAGACTCCATATTGACAACCCAGGGATTCTCTCTCTCCCTCTCTCTCTGTCCCTCCCCAGCTTGCACACACTCTCTCTAAATAGATAGATGCTAAAAAAAATCCTGAAAATCTAAATAATGTCTCTATAACATAAAATTCTTTTAAAATTACTATCTCTTATAGGTAAATATAAACTATTTATATATTTACTTATTTATTTAGTCACTGAAGTCCCTTCAACTCTGACCCCATTTACCCTTCGATCTCATTTCTTCTAGAGTAAGAGCCATACACCATAAACCATAGATGTTCTAAAACTTTACACATTTGTCCATGCTCCAGCCTCTGACTAGCTTGCTCCTAACATTATTGCACTTCACTGTACCATGTATCTTTGCTTTGCTGACTACCTTATCTACTTCACTCAGAGTTCAGTCCAAGTCTTCTCAAATTGTCAGGGGCCAATCAGTTAATTCAGGCTTTGAGGTCTAAAGCAAATATTTATTGCATTGACTATGGCTCTTTACACATCTATCTCCCTACTTGCTTGTGGGTCCCACATGGATGTGACTATGTCTTAGTTTTCTTTGCAGTTTCTATATCTAGAGCATTGTCTAAAATATGGTTGATACACAGTAAGTGTTCAATTAATAAATACTGAGTTAGTTTAAAAGACCACTGAAATAGAATACATGTAAAGACATTCTTTTAGTAGCAAACTGTACACATAAAGAATGGGAAAGAACAGTCTTCAGATGACTTATACATTTAAGAAAAATGAGGACAACTCATTGCCCGTAAGTTCAAAAGGTGCCAACACAGTGGTTTAGTGTATTTAAAAAGTGACTCTACTTAAGGTAACCCTCATAGATATCCAATGGTCAGAATATGATAAATGATGATAACTTTGTTTTACATGGTACAAGTCACATCACTTTTAGAATATTGTGTTTAGTGTTTGACACTACATTAACATGAACAAACTAAAGTCCCATCAGACACATGTTGGCTGTGAGTGTTGAGGAAATGCTTTACGATAGCATTTAAGGAATGTTTGAAGGATTTATTGAAGTTTAGTCAGAAGAAGAGGAAAATTCTTAAAATATGTGAATATTTTGCATACAGATAAAAGAACACCTTGTATACGGAATACTGTATGACTCCAGGGAACAGCACTAAGAGAAGAGGATAGTTGCTATAGGTAAAATCTGCCAGGAGAATTAAAGAGGGAAAGGTAAGTTTTATTCATTGATATGCCAGGAATTTTCACCTACTTGATATAATTTCATCTTTAAACTACTCTGAGAGCAAATTATTTTCCTCACCTTTGAGAAAAATAAGGTTTGATGAGATTATCTTAAAAGGGAGTATTCATTTGTTTGTGTAATTTGGTACAGGGAATTTCAAATTGAAAGCGATCAAGGATCTATCATGGGACACTAAAAGGCTTTTCTTCAGCACATGGAAAAGCAAAAGCATCTGCTTCTCTAAAATTTTTTTTATGTACGTAGGATAAAAATTTTAATACATAGGATTGTTCAAGAACTAAGGCTGTGTCATATTTGAGACTCATTGAACATAAATTTTAAAATAAACAACACAAGTATATAAATAACTAAAACTAAAAATGAAAATTTAAGTATACTTCTATGGTCTTACTTAAATGTTAAAAGCTATATTCTAAGGAACTGAGAGAGAAAAAGAGATGAGAGATAAGTAAGCTTTAGGAGTTCAGTGAGCTGATCTGTTTGCTCACTGCTGTGTGCCCAGAAACTATGAGAGGTCTCACATATTTTAGAAATTTAATCAGTATTTGTCAAATGGATATTGAAAAAGAGGCTGGATAACTACTTGATAAAGGAATACTAAAGGAAAATCTAGTATTGTTTGTGGCACTGGAAAAACTGAAAATGTCACTCAAGGTCCTAAATTCTTAAGGTATCTAGCTCTTTCATTTGAAAAACAGAATTTATCAAATATGGTAAATGATTAAACCTATAGAACAAATAGTTGCGAAATTACAGTGTGTGTATGTATATGTACTTCAAACCAGTTATATATAACAAAATCTATCAAAACAAATCTGCAGAAGAAGTAACAGAATACATTTTCAAAAGGCACCAAAGGGGAAACAAAGGTGTTAGTTTTCACGTAGCGTATATGAATTTAACTATATTTGGTTCCTGAGCCAAGTTGATTTAGCATGCATCAGTGTTTTCCAGTTTACTTTCAATATTCCCCAAAACAGAATAAAAAGAAGACAAAAGGTAGAGTGAGTATTTCAAGACTTGTGACGTTTCATGAATAATTTGGTACCCTCAAAACATAGAAATATCAAAGAAAATGGCTCCAATGAAATTTATGGCTATATACATAAAGGTTACTTCTCATAAACTCAAAAGAATACCATTTTTAGCAAAAGAATACCATTCAGAAAAAGCAGGGTGATCATAATCAAAATCATAATCATAAAGCCATGATCACTTTTGGCTATCTAAATAATATTATAGCTTCTTAATACATAAAAATAAGTTTGAAAGAGTCTTTACAGAAATGCTCAATTTGAAATATTACCCACAATAAAACTCTAATTTACTGAATATAATATGGCATTGACTAGTCCTCCACTAATTTCACAGCATTGACCAGTACTCCCTGTCTAATTTCAAGGTACAGATCATAAAGTAAGATAAAGAAGGCAAGAAGGAATCAGTAAAAACTCACGACCCAATGATAGCTTGTTTGTAGCATTTTAGATCATTAAAAACAATAATTTATATGTAATGTTCTAACTGTATAGGGCATAAAGTCTTTCCAAGCAGTTTAATATATAGGAATGCAAATGGAGATTACATATATTTATAGTGGAGAAAGTCATTATTAGTCATCAACTTCTGATTTCTTGTACTATGTAGAAACTTATTCTTTCTCATTTCTGCAGTATAAAGGAATTGAAATTAACTTTCAAATGCATTCAGGTCCAGAAAGGTTTCTACTAGTGATGTATACGTGGCACATGCCATGTGTAAAAAAGACAAAGAAACATTCTACAAGGATAACATAATTCAAGGTTCATTTTGGAACTAAATGAATTTGCTACAATTTGAATCACAGCCTGGGTAATTTCTACTGTCAGATTAGAAGAATCAAAGCACACTGAACATTAGCATCATCACCGAGTTCTTACAAAAGAATAGATATGGTCCATTGGAGGGAACAATAGTTAGTTGAGCATTATAATTGGGCAGGAAATAGCTTCGATTTCTGAAACTATAGTCACTATCTACTAAAACTTCCCCTACAGTCATATTTGAACACTAACAAGAAAGATCTAAAAGAGAAGAACATAAAACTTCAAACTACAGATCTTCATATCAAGTTTATCCAAACTATATCAGTAGCAAATAGAAAACTAGAAAAACTGGTTCCTGTTAATTTCTGTGTTTGAGCTAATGTGAGTCTCCTGTGGGTAAAGAAAATTAATTTCATGTGAAATTATTTTGACCTAAATTTTTTAAGCAGAAACAGACCTGAAATGCTTTAAAGTAAGTGGAAAGGAATTCAAAATGGCACCTCAAAGATAAGTATTGAAATTTCATGTGTCTTCTGAAATAGTTAGCCCCTCCAGGCTATATCTGCATTACATTAAAATCTAATAAGCCTTTAGTTTTCTTACCTCTTTGTCTGAATCAACATATTTTTATTAAAAATGGCGAGGCTAGTTGAAAGTGAACCCTTTCACCTATTTGCTAATAAAGCTCACCTACTTTGAAATATCCTAATTAATTTTCTGTCTTATGAAAACACAAACATAGAAAACACAAACTTCTGCTATAGAAGAAATCAAATATTATACAAGTCTATGAAATCTGACCATTTTCAGATATTCATAGGAGATAAAAAAAAAAAACTATAGGACTCTGTTCAAGGACTCTGAAAAATGGTGCCCAATATTAGTACAAAGGGAAAATAAGGAATCATTTCTAAGACTATCTATAGAGTATCTCTATTGAGGAATTATCGTTTTTCTATGCCAAGTAAATCCACAGTGCAACACTGTCTTTTGCTCTTTTAGAACCAAAATATTCACATTCACTTGTTCACTGCAATGTTCAGTCCCATGGATTAGAAAGTGTAATTTACATAAACATGAATAATTAAACCTCTGTATGTTAAAATATCCTGAACAATTATCTTGTTTTACAAAGGTTTCCTTTTATATCCTGAAAAAAAAATAGCCTTGAATATTAGACAATTGAAATAATTCAATTTTAATGTTGGAAGGGAATTTCAGGACCTGGAATCCTGCTTTTCCAGCTTAACAGCATAAGGACAAACAGAGAAGAAATATTTTATATTTTGGTGATGATCACTGTCATATATCCCCAAATAATTCAATGTGTAATTATTTGTTGTAATCCAAAGGGTACATAAAAAGAATCCATGTTTACAAATAGTTTGGAATATGGGCAAATCTTCCTCTATTTTCATGATTCATAATTTTATATCAGAAACCAAGAAGGTCATAAACACAGCTCTCTCTTCTGTGAATATTTTACCCCAGTTAAAAGTGAATTCAAGAATTCAAGAATTTTAAACACCAAGAATTGACTACCACTGTCTATCATTAACTGTCCCCTATTCATATTGGAAACGATCCCAAATTCCCATAATTTAATATTTTCTTTTGGAGGAACTTCTTGATCCTCCTGCAGTCGATTGATTTTATACTGTCACATTTATTCATCATATGTTTATTGTCCACTGCATAAGGTATGAAAGATAGAATATACAGACCAAAAACCCAGTCCAGAACTCACAGTCTAGAGTTATAATACAGTAGCTACTAACCACATGTGGCTATTTGAATTTAAATTATTTAAAACTGAACAACATAAAAATTCAGTTCTTCAATGATACTAATCATGGTTCAAGAGGCATTAATATATTAATGAACATTATAGAACTCTTTCATCATTGCAGAAAGTTTTATTGTATTTACTTGGTCAAGAGGAAGAAACAGTCATGCAAGCAAAAAACAAAAGTGCACTTTGATAAACACTGTCTTAGAGATATGCTCAAAGTGTTGGGGGAGATAATGAAGTTCCTAAACATTTCACTATATGATCTCTGACTAAACCAGTGCTGAACATAAGAATGCCTATATCCTAACACAGCATAACATCATATTATTTTAAATTAGTACGTACATTTGGAGGATGACTATTAGCTACATTGTAGAGAACCTTTTTGTAATGTCAGAAATTAAGAGAGTTGAGGATGATCTGGTCTATGTTTAGCCACTTCACCAAGATGTGTATAAAGTACATGGAAAAGGATCTTGAAATCTTGAAATCATAATTTAAAATCTGACTTACTTTTCGTAAAATTCTATGTGATGTGGGAATATGAATAAGCATGGCTACATGAGAATTTTGAAATGTTAGTGTGGTGGTAGACAAATTTGGGGCACACAAGCTAAAAAGGCCTGAATTCCAACACAAGTTTGGCCATTTATTACCTGTCTTCTATTTCCCTTATATCAGAAGCCTAGACAATTCATCTTTCTCCCCTTGAACTGATCACATCAGGTCTAAGCTAGCTGTTAAAAACTCAAATACCTACACAAGTCAAGTAGATGACAAAAGAATGAAGTGTGTCCAGTATAAGACACAGAGAAGTGCAGATGTGATGATGATACATAACAACCAACACTGGGATATCATGTTGGGTGTACTGGGCATGGGAACTGTGGCAACTTAGAAAGAACATGCTCTTCGTAAAGAGTAGTCATCCTTTACTTCTAGATGATGGTTGCTTTGAGGGAAAGCACGTTCTATCCTGTGGAACGTTCTTGGTTTTTTGTTCATCTGTTTTAAGAAGGTGGGACTCTGGTTTTCCATGTAAAACTTCTAATTTTATATGTTGACAACTATTTCAATATTTTAAGTAATCTGCCCTAAGACAACACTGTGAAGACCAATGAGAACCTGCTCCTTTCAATTTGAAAGCTCATATTTAGAGCCTCAGATTAATCTTTACCAAAGAAGCCACTCCAATATTGGGACTAATTTTTGCTAAAAACCGAACAACAAAAAAATGTGACTTAATTATTAAGATCTTCTAAAACCTATCGATTTCCAATTCTAGAAAAAATGCTTAATTTCACTGAGAGTAGGGCTGGTGGTGTGCAAAACTGCCTGAGCTTTCTCTTGGAAAAGAAAAGTTCTAGGAGAAAACTATGATGGCATGTTATCAGAGGGACTATCCAGTATGGTGGTGCTTTTGATGCAGAGTGCAAGCCAGCTACAGAGGCCCTTTCTCATCTCTGGTTTGGTTCTATCATCAGGGACACATAACCCATTAGTGTTACTAATGTTGTTTCTTCTGCTGTAAATAGTGGTATACAATAAACTATATTATGTACAAAAACCTTTTATTTAGGCAGATTTAATTTTTTCATCCTTAAATGATATTTAATTTTTAAATTCATCTAGGATGTTCAACAAGTATATGAATTATATTAATTTGTCATTTAACCAATATGTCCAACCTTTTCAAGAAATCTAGAGAATCTCAGTTAAAACATTTGACTGAAAATCTGAAGCTAAATCATGTTTTAAATTAGAAAATTGCACTAAGTAAAATCATGGCGTCCTCCATGTTGTTTCTTCATGTTGCTTATCACCTTGGAGACTGTAGTATCAGAACCTATAAACAATAAGCATGATATTTGTAACATGCAATTTAACATTTTAGCCATGATTTACTTCTGTGGTTTTTGTGTATGACCAATATAGGATTCGTGCTTAAAAATTCTATTTCTATTTTCGGTTGCCATTGCTTGTCTCCTATTGTTAAAATTTATCATTTTTATAGTTGTGATTTCCTTAATAAAAAGACCATATTTACTTGATGCCACAGTTATTTCCCCCTGCGGGAAACAAGAAGGGAGAAGTTAAAATGATTTAATTTTCTCAGAATCCCAGGAAAGGTAACTTAAACATGTTTTTATGCTTATAGCAGGGATGTGTTAGAGAAAATGAGATAACCGAAATATTTTGACTAGTAACTTTGTATGCATAATATGCACAAGACTTTATACACAAACTCTCACTCCTGGAATTCTAATGAGAAACCTCAGTCACATCCTATAGACATGTTAGAATAAAAATGGACTAAAATGTGCTGGCCTAATGATAAGCATGTGATAGAGTCACAGGTTAAATTTGTTCACTAGTCTAACAAGGAAAGTGAGGAAAAAGTATGTGTGAAGAGAGAAAAAGAGAGTTTCCTGAGCTAATTTTCTAGCCTTCAGTCAGCTTATTGTTCCTACTAAAAGAGATTGAAAGAGAGAGTGAGGGTGAGAGTTATTATAATAAATATAAAGTAGCTTTAGCCACGGGAAATTACACTTGGAAGGTCAAGGAGGAGAATCAGGGAGAGGGATGATGAAGGGGGAAGGGTGAGTAAAAAGATGCAGGGTCAGGATTTTGAAAGAAGAAGGAACATCATCCTTGTCAATAACTGCAATAAATGTGTTACATGGTACATTAGAATATGCAGTTTTCTGAAGGCTAATTTGATTTATATTTTACTTTTGATTTCATATTCCAGATAGACATGTGTGTTAAATTGTGTGTGTGTGTGTGTGTGTGTGTACCTAGATTTAGCATCAATAGATTAATAGCAGCTATGTGCTGCCTAAGAAAAGTTTTCCTTTTTAAAATATATTTCCTTTGGGTACATACTAAATTGATATGGAAGAGCAGAGTCAGTACTACTGGACTAGTTCACCGTGTAGCTTTACCTGCCACATCCCACAATGATTGAACAAGTACATATAAGTGAATTGTATTTGCCAAAGTCATTGTTTTTTTATTTTATATTGATTGTCTACAGAGGATGTTACATCTTTGAAGGGGAATGAAAGGACTGTTCTATTAATGTATTCAATGTGTTCATCAAGTGTTTAAGACTAGCAGCAAGAATACCCCAGCAGAATCTGCCATTAAGTTAGCAAATTAAAACTGAAATAAAATATTTTCTGAATAAGGGGGAGCTTGTTCAGTGGTGTTAATTGAGGAGGACAGACTATGTAGAGATTTGGAAAGAGCAAATGTCTCCACAAAAAGATAAAATGTGAAAAAATAGTTCTTACCTAAAAAAGAACCTGGAAAAATAATGACTTATTTAAAGCCTAGTTCAACTTACTTATCTGACCGCTATCTTTCTCCTTTGTCATATTTTTAAATTTCTACAGCTCTACAAGGATGAAGAAGCATCAGAAATTTAACCAAACTTCCATATTTATTTAAAATCAATCTTTCTTAGAAATTTTGCATTGTAGCAATTAAATTGATAACAATAGTCCAATACACCAGATGGAATCATTAACCAACTTTAAAAAAAGAAGAAAACAGTATTAATTGTATATTCTCTATTTTTTAATGTTTTATTTATTTATTTATTTATTTATTTATTTTTGAGAAAGAGAGACAGACAGCATGAGCAGGGGAGGGTCAGAGAGAAAGGGAGACACAGAATCAGAAGCAGGCTCCAGGTTCTGAGCTAGCTGTCAGCATAGAGCCCGACGTGGGGCTCGAACCCACAAACTGTGAGATCATGACTTGCGCCAAAGTTGGATGCTTAACCGACTGAGCCATCCAGGCGCCCCAACTGTATATTCTCTAAATTCTGCTCCTTGGATTTGTCTATTCTGCTTTTATTTCACCTGGACCAGTAGATTCACTTCTCCCTTCAATAGAGTATGGTGCTTAACATGGGTTATCTTCCCACTTTATATTGGAAGAAAACTAGATATGATTTAAGTCCAAGCTGAGTAATAAACAATTCTCAGAAAGTTATACTGACTCTAACAGATTTATATTTCATATTTGTTAACACACGTGCATTTATAAATGTAGTTGGTATTCCTATCATGCACTGTATTATGAGATTGATGCAAAATTCATATCTGTATTTTCAGATGGTGTCTTTTCCAACCCAAATGTTCAAATCTAATATGTCTGCCATCCTTTATTCAGCTGGTATTTATATCCACTCTGTACCTAGTAGACGTTTAAATTAAATCACTATTTTGGATTTCAGAAAAATTAGCAGTCCTACAGATTCCTGCATGCAAGTACAAGTTGTGAGTATCATACCTTCAAATGCATGCTTTTAATACAAATTTTACTCAGTTGAGAAACTATGGGTCAAATTAGTAACATAAAATAATCAATACTTGAGATAGAGGGAAAAATATCTAATGGTCGGGATACATTTATTTCATGTTGATATATTTAGATTCACTTGACAGTTTTAAAGTATGGACAGATCTGTGAGAAATCCAAATTAATTTCAATCACTTAAGCGTTTAGTGAGCATGAATTATGTTCCAGGCACTGTGTGAGGTACTAATGATATAATGATGATTAATAGCATTCTGTCTTATGAAAGTATAATCCTACATAATCAGATATGATTCTAAAATGTATTAGTAATAATTCATGAATACCCAAGAAGCATTCTATGCTTTGAAAATATTAAAGGATCAGTTGACCTACTCCCATACCAACCTCAGGAATCCATCCAATACAGCAACAAATGTTTCTAAAAGCACCACTTTTATTTTCAGTTCTCCTCCTTAATTTCTAATTTTCAGTATAACAAAATTATTGATTGGATAAATTTTAACTTTTCATCCCAGCTTCTTGTCAAAGTCCTCAACACACAAAACAGAACTATTTTTTTTTATGCTTCAGGTTCCAATCACCACTTCTTTAGGAGCTGTGCCTCAGTTTAATGTTTCCTTTCTTCATTCTTCTTTATTCTCTTTGGCCCCACTCCAGAATCTTTATTTCTCTCTACTTTAAATGCTGTGTATCTGAATTTAAAGCTTTTTACTATAATACCTTGCTAGTAGTTGGCAGATGGATTCTAGATACTTGCTGAATGAATGGTTTGTATCCTGAAATCACTGTTAATAAATTGCTGTCCAACAATGATTGTCTCTTTTCTGAATGTCAAAAAGACTTGTGCATACCGTATGATATAGTACCTAATTTCTTATTGCTTTCAGATCCTCTCTGTCTGTACAGTTTATCTCTCTTCCCAACTCCATCAAATATGTTTCAAGGTTAGCAATTTGGTTTCTAGTTTTATAATCTCATTAGAGCTTAGTATATAGAGTTAGTATTCAAAAAATACATTTTTATTGGTTTATTGAGCCTGGATTCATAGAAAATTTTAAATGAAAAATGTTGTTTTTCCAGAATAGTAGAAGCAAACACACCAGATTTGAATTCAAATCCTAAATCTATTTTTCACTAAATTGGAAAGTGTTTTAACTATTATAACCCTTTTTTATATGTAACACTAGGAATAATACACACTTCATTCCACTGATGGGATGGATCATATGATATAATACATATAAAATACTTACTTGGACAACTAACATATAGTAAAGGCTCAGTAAATAGTAGCTACTTAGTAAATACATATATTTTTTGCACTCAATATTTATTGAGCACAAATCACATTTTTGTTACCATGCTAGTATTTTTCAAATGCACTAAGCATTTTTGAACACAAGCATCTTCAAAGACAAGCTAAATAAATTGGCATATTGAAAAAGGAAAAACAACCGAAAAGGAAATGTAAACAATTTTCAGGTACCTAGGAAATTTTAACTCACATTTCTCTGGATTACAGATGGGGAAAAAAAGCAGACAAACAATAGTATGTAAAACATAGGTTGACTATGAAGGAAACTGTTGACATTGAAATAAAGCTGTAAAGTTTCATTTCCTGGAAGTCGTTAAGTACTATATCCAATCTCTATGTCTGCAACAGATACAGTGAAGCCTTACCTGAAGGCAGTAACCTAGAGAAAATAGCTCCTTGAGGAACATTTGAAAGATGCAGATCCCAAAAGATCTTTATTCTAACAAATGAGATACCTTATTTTTCATAAATATAATTCCTTCTCTAAAAGTTGTGCCATTTATGGATTAATATATATCAGTATATATTTGCATAATTCATCAGATTTGTTTTTTCCTCCTATCCTTTAGACCAAAAGTTTATCAGATCTTCATTGTCAAATTCTTAACACAGTAAGAAAAATAATTAGATAGGACTAAAGTTGTTGGTGAGATAGTCAAAACCTTGAAGTAGGACAATTACCAAATGTGAATCTTCTATCAATCTAAATGAAATAACCAGTTCCAGACTCAGGTCTTTTTGATGACCTATCCCCTCTAAAAGTGTTGTGGTGGTAGCAGCCAATAGCTCTGGTCTTCATTATGATTGTCTCAGCTTACTGCCCTGAAGAGATGAAGGATACAAGAGGTGCTAATCCATGAAGCAAAAATTCCCAATGATTTACACCAGAACTAAAGGAATAGCTTTTCTAACCTCCTCCTACTTGATTCTCTGTAAGTAATTTCTTTGATAAAGTACAGCCTCTATGTAGACAGGGAAATATGCTAGCAGATACATGGGTAATCCTACAAATGTTCTCTTACCGTGGTTTGGATAATACCAATGAGGGAAAGGCAAATCTGCTTCTATTTGTTTGTTCATCGTATAAAGAGATCAATAGTCTGGATGATGCCATGGGGGAAAAACGAGTAAGTGATACAGCCATACTTACTCAAACATAATCATTAACCATCACTCTGTGACACAAATAGGAAAACATATAGTTTACCTTCATGGAATTTAAATTTAAGTAGTGCTTGGTTTCAGAGGAAAAGTTAGGAGAAATAGTTTTGCCACTTCTTAAAAGGGTCAATGACTACTGAAATATTTAATAGGCCTTTATATCTAATCTGAAAAGTGTACCAACATTCTTTCCCAGCCACCCAATCTTCCATTCATACCTTTTCCCTTATTACCAAAAACAAAAATTTAGTATCTTTGGTCTATCTTCTAAAAATCTCTACACAAAATCCAGGACACTGGCCCTGGCTTTGAGGGAAAAGAAAACATGTTCAAATGCCAGCCTTTCTGTCTTGATTTCTTTCTGTAGTTAGTGAAACAGAGTAACAGTATTTATGAGGCTCTTTGCAGCATGCAGCTTGCTGTCTTTCTGCTGCACCAGGGCACACAAACACTTTGTTTTTCTGTACAACAGTGCAACCTAGTGGATGAAGGGAAGAGCCCTGTCCTTATGGGCCAACTAAGGTGGGCAACGAGAGCTCTCTCAACAGATTTTGTTATTTAAAGTCTCTTCCAAACTCACCTGATGCATTTTATTTTTTTACAGTGGCAAAAAGAGATAAAACAACTGCCCATATTTTTGTGTGTCTTAGGATGCAAATAGAGTTGATCCCATGAACTACTTGAAAAAAAAAAAAAGCCTATTCCTTTAAGGTTAATGACTTAATGGCCAAGTAAGTGTTTTGGAGGTATATTTTCTGAGATCTTAAGTAAAAATATTAAATAAGCTATTCATGATAAAAAAAGAAGCCTAATTCATATATTATTTACTTAAATTTCTGTGAACTTCCTCCTGTTCTAACTAGTAGTTACTGTGTGAGTGAGGGTGTATGTATAGCACATTCTATGTCCCCAAAACACATTGTGTGACTACACACACACACACAGACACACACACACACACACACATATAAGTGGAGAGAAAGAGAGAGAGAGAGAGAAAGGCGGAGGGGGGACACCTAGGGCTAAAAGTCATGCCCTGCTTCATGTTCGACTTCATTTATATAGAAAGAGAGAGAAGTAGACAGTACATATATATAAGCATATATATTAAACAAACACACAAACACAATAATATAATTTGTTCACTAAGTGGCAATTTAGAACAGAAAGATTATTTTAGAGCCTACGTATATTAAAATAAATGTCCCTGAACAAAAAGACAGAATCTTCATGCAGCTTACTTATTTTTTTTTTTAAAAAAACCTCAGTATTCTATTTCAGGATAATTCTTCAAAAAAGCTAAATACTTAATAGTCCTTTCATGTTGATTTGCTTGCTCTTACTACTTTTATTAAGCCATTAAAAAGTTCATTTAATCACCAGGTTTTTTTAATCTACTAAGTTTTAAGTGGGTTTTAAAATACATATTTAAACTTAAAACATGTAAATGTGGAGGTCTGAGCTATATAGAGAAAGGGAAAATGACCTTCTGAAAAGCCATGCATAAAAATTTAACAATTTTCCTTTGGTAGAACATGGTAGAGGAAACATCATTCACTTTTCTTGTTTATAGGATATGCTAGGGTAAGAATTAAATGTAATTTAGTGAGACAATAAAATCTTCTCAACTACTGTGCTGTTGTGTTAGGGATGGATTTGGGGATGATTAAATGAGTAAATCACACAGATCTGAAACATTTTTTTCTTCTTTTTTTTCCCTATCTTTTTTTTCTTTTTACACCTCCTTAGATGGCATCTTGATCGTGCATGCACTGTGAACACAAAAGGCCTATAGGTCAGACCTGAAATTATAGCTAAACCTCAACTCCTGAGGTACACAGGCTGTTTATATCGATGAAAATTTATGATCTCTATACCCTAAATCCCCGGCCTCTCTTTTACATTGACTTCTTTACTA
The DNA here is from genome assembly GCF_008692635.1 of Crocuta crocuta. Classification (NCBI taxonomy): domain Eukaryota; kingdom Metazoa; phylum Chordata; class Mammalia; order Carnivora; family Hyaenidae; genus Crocuta; species Crocuta crocuta. The sequence continues at coordinate 901,235 of NW_027527808.1, forward strand.
TTTGCTGCTTTATTTTATGGTGATCCCTTGCCCTCTATAAATATATCATGGTTACTTAACCCCAGATCCCACCCCCAGCCTTCAGGACTTCAGAAAGGATCTATTTGTTACTTATTCTGCTACTGGGTGTTTCATAATCCTCCACATTAGCAGCTATTATTTTATAGCAGTTAACATTTTCCAAATTTTCATCATCTCTTGACTGTGAGCCCTCTAACCGCTTAATAACTCCAGTCTTAGAACTGCTGTTTAAGGATTATGCTGAAGTAGAAATTTTTCCTTACACTTATACAATGATTGAAGTATTTTCTATTAAATATTTATCTGTAGAAAAATGAATAAATTTAGCTGTAAAAAATTACATTTAGGCAAGCTTAATTGCCTTGTGTTACTTTATATAAAATTTATTTTAAAAAAACTGACCTAATCTTAAAAGCATGCCACTGAGTAATTAAAGTTTTCTATGGTTAGATTCTAATAATTATCTTGTTTTGACTGAACTCTTTATTAGACTCCAAAAAATAAAGCTGGAAACTAATAAGGGATTATAGATTTGCAAAAGCTATTGTCTGATGTTAAAATCGTTAAGAAAATATGAGTCAGTATTATGCAAATTCTGACCTAATCCCAGCAGCATTCTGGTAGGTAATTGTATTTTTTCTTTAAAGGAGGACAGACCCTACAATAATTATGCCTTGTTAGTGTCCACATTGCTACATTTTTGATTTATGTATTTTTCTGGGAGTTGACAGATAAGCAAGAAAAATTGACATATTATAAACTAATAAAAATAAATAATATCAGAATGTGCCTAGCAGCAGTCTGCATTGTGAAGTTAAATCAATGCATTAATCACACAAATTTTTTGAGCACAACATGGTTTGTACAAAATTTTTTTAATGACATATATCAAATGAAACATAGTATTTAAATTGCTGTGTTTGTGTGTGTGTGTGTGTGTGTGTGTGTGTGTGTGTGTGTGTGATTGCCAAAGGTAAGTCATATACAGTATATCAAAGGCATTTTTGTTTTTTATCCTTCTGTAATTTTTTAGGAATTCAAGACATTCTTAATCTCTCCCTCCAGATTGCTTTATGTAATATTCCCAGAAGACAGCATTTCTAGTTTTTCTCCCAAGAATACTCTTTAATAGAAAACCTGATTAGAATACTCTTGAGCATCTCGTTAAAATTGTTATCACTTACAATGCTTCTGTTTGAATACTTTATATTATTTCCTACTAAATACCAGAAAAAGAAAATTTCAGAGTATGACAACCGTTAGTGCAAAGAGTTGTGATCTACTGGTCAAATCAATAAAAAAATAGGCATACATGAGCCCAGGATTTGATAGAATTTAACTCTTGATACTGTATAGCATGAATGGCAAAACCTAATGAATTATAAACATTGTTCTTTTATTCAAGCCTGTGTACTTTATAACTTCATGTTTTGTTGGTATATCCATAGTTTCCTTTAAATATAACCTAAGTTTGCAAACAAATGCTTCAGGAGCAATCTAACAACATTGATTGATTGATGATTGATTCTTGCTATTTTTCTGATATTCTAACTAAAACTAAGCACTTTTTGTTGGATGTTAAAATTTCAGTATTTTTCTAGATTCAGATAGATTTCATAATCAAGCTGGATAATCAGATTTTAGAAATGTAGTGAAGGAGATATAATTTTTTTGCCACACTTTGTATGGATATGGCCAACATAATCAACAGAAAACATTACTTCCTTCATCCAGGAATGAAAAATGTCCATGCTATATTCCCTAATGTTGTGCTTTTCAAACTAGAAACTGAATCTCTCAAACATGTATAAATTCTAAAATTTAACAAGCCCAACTTGCAGTTAACAGATTCTATAAACAATTAAGTCTAGTTGACAATGGCCTATAGATTCTTTCTTCTTAACAATTTTATACCATCATGCTTTGAAGCACCAGCTCAAGATCTAGCAACCCATGTTAGATCATAATAGAAACCTTCTAAAATTACCTCTAAATAAGCAGTGTGCATACGTAGAATTGAAGTTCTCAAAAAATTACCATTTAACATTATGCTTTTCTATAAGTGTGCATAAAATCTTTTTTGAAATACGTAACTAGGAAATGGTCTACAAAATCAGCTGAGCAAACTAGACCATTAAAACACTAACTATAATAAAAATCATATACTAATTAACCCTAAGTTTATAGTCGGCAGGTACAAATAACTGGAGCCTTAAGAGAAGCCTACACTCAGCTCTTACCTCACGAAAATAGTATCCATGACTATACAAAACCGAGTGAAAAACATGACTAAGAAATATGCTATGAACATTTAGAGCCTATGAAGTGTGTCGTTTTTGCACAACTTCAGAAAACTCTGAAACTGACAAAGTGATGGAAAATCTCAATACTTACTACACACACACACACACACACACATTTTATATACATAAATATATATGTATATATACATATGTTATATATGTGTGCAGATATATATGTATGTGGTGGGTTTGTGTGTACATATATATACATATATATATTCACACAAACAGTAAGTTATACATATATGTGTGTATGTATTTGATAGGTCTGAATATATAAATATATATTTAAGGTCCTGTGGTGGTTTGAATATAAGTAAAATACTGCTATGTATATATATATTTTTAATCTACCACAAGGTCTTAAATACTGTTTTTATTATCAACAACTAGCTCTGGTTGAATGGCTTTTGTTGTTGCTCACATACACATTCACCACTAGACCATTTCTAAACCCAAGAATATGATTCTAGCATTTGATAAAAAGAAGAGGTACATTATTCCATAACCTTCGAACTACCTTCCTTCAGTGATAGAGGAAGAATTATATGTATCATGGGTGTGAGAGTATAGGTGTTTGTGAGTTCATGTGTGTAGTGATGTAGAGAATGCACACACAGAAATTTACATTGAGTAATATTGTGTATCTGTATATTCAGCATCATTTCTGAGCACCTGCTCTGAATCAAGTACTTTATATCATTATTGCATTCGATAATCCCAAATAACTTTAGGTGTTAATATCTTCATTTTACAGAAGATAAAAGCTTTTCCAGGACTGAGACAAGAAATTTAAACATTTCTATTAACTTGATTAGTACATCCATGAGGATTCTTTAGGTTGAAAGCACTGGAAACTGTCTTGGCTAAAATAAGCAAAAATGATTTTAAAAAGGAAATCAGATAATAATTGACTAGAAGTTGGAAATCTGGGGGGAAAAATAATTAGAAGCCAGAACTGGCATGGCAGTCTCGTGGAGGGAATAGTGAAAGCATGTGCCGCTGCTTGGAAAAAGTCAAACTTCAAACATTTTCAGTCTCTCACTCTTTCTAATCAAGCTTTAAGTTTAAGGAGGGAGCACCTAATTAACTTACTTTACCTTTTGTGTCCTCTCCTCAGCAATGCCCATAGTTATAGACTAGCTATAAGACACTAACATGTGAAGAGGTGGTTCCAATAATGGGAAAATTGACAAAGGAATAGAAATGGAACGTGGGTAGCCAAAAAGAGAAAAGAAAAAATAAAACACTAACCAAAGCAACAGAAAGACAAGGAAAATAAACATCTGTAGTCTATGAGATCAGACTTTTATTGAGAATGACGGCTCTACCTCATGTAATCTAACCATTCTGACTGCAGATTGTAAGTGACCTCCTAACTAACTACGGAAAGAATTCCACTCAAAATAAAATAAAGAGGCAGGAATATCCACCATTTTCTTGTTGATTATTTGTTTTAAATATTTGTTGAATGAATAATGAGTAGGAGGAATAATATTAATAACCAAAAAGAAGCTACAAAAAGAATATGTAATAAAGCTAAAATATAGAAAGATCGAAGGCTTCAGAGTTTATCTCCCCTACCTGAGGACAGCTGAATTAAGGAGACTTGGTCACTTAAATATTTGGCAAATATATATTTTGATGGAGGTAGTAACTTGTTACATGCATAGGATATTACCCACTTGCCAGATCTGTTCTCCATCATCTCCAACTTGTTCCCTGGTTCCCAAATTCATCTCATCAGAATTAATTTGCATCTTACGTGTGTTCCTAAAATACTCTATTTAAAATTTATATCTTCAGTCTTCCACTGAGGTTTACTTTCCCTAATGAATCAGTTGTATTTGTCATCCACATTCTATACTAAGTCTTAGAAAACAGAAAAATGTATTCTTTTCCTCTAAACATGTTTTTGTGTTTGGTACAAGTTTAGAATAGAATAAGCCTTTTAGAAATGTTCAAACTGTTTGTATAAATGGAATTTCAAAGGAGAATCCACAATGTCACAAAGACATCCTGGGGTTAGACACTTGTTTTTGACAATGAAATCCTCTTAATACATCTGCCGAAGTCTGTACTGAATGCTTGTCCATTTTCTCTTATTAGATTTTTACTATGGAGTGAGAATGAGTTTTTATAATGTCTTCATTTAAAGGTGAAAAGAACCACATAAATAAGAAATTTCAAGCAGCCACCAAAATATTAGAAACAACTAAATCAAGCAGAGCCTTAGTGAACAAAAAAGTTTCACATTGTAATTTGAAAAATTACAAATCATAGAAAAAAAAGAATATAACAGTAAACAAGCTTATGTCTTTAATAGAGCCCTGGGAAAGGTTACATAGTCAAAGGAGTAATTTCTATTATATGCTACTTATGCTTTGAAATGGAACAAATCAGAAGCCAATAAAGGCTATGAAATAGGGAGACATTTTCAGTTTTGTCTATCTTTGAAAGGTATTTTATGAGTGGAACTTTAAGAAGTCCTTTATTTTCTAGAAAATTCTAGGCAGAACACAGTTTAATTTAAGAACTATTAGTTGGAAGTCCAAAACTCAAAATTCCTAACTTCACTTAAAAATCCATATGAGGCGCCTGTGTGGCTCAGTTGGTTAAGCATCCGACTTCGGCTCAGGTCATGATCTCACAGTTTGTGGGTTCGGGCCCGCGTTGGGCTCTGTGCTGACAACTGGCTCAGAGCCTGGGGCCTGCTTCAGATTCTGTGTCTCCCTCTCTCTCTGACCCTCCCCTGTTCATGCTGCCTCTCTCTCTCTCAGAAATAAATAAAACTTAAAAAAAATCCATATAGTCAAAGTTATGGAAAGGATTATAATACAATGGAATTCAAGCTTCATTCCTATCACTTACTGGATGTGTGAAGTCACACATTCTGAATTACAGCCTTCTCATCTGCATGAAGGGATTAATGATAGGGACTTCACAAGATGGTTATGAAAATTGAATAACATAACTGAAAATACTAGAACAGCACTGCTCAATAGGGTAACCATTAGCTGCATGAGGCTACTGAGCACTGAAAATGTGGGTAGTCAGTATTGAGATGTACTAGAAGTGTAAAACATATATCAGATTTCAAGGACCTAGTGCAAAAAAAACTATATATATATATATATATATATATACAGAAAGTAGCTTATTAATAAATACATGTTGAAATGATAATACACTAGAAATATTTAATTAGTTATTTCTGCCTTTTAAAAATATTTTTTGTTTACTTATTTTTGAGAGAGAGAGAGACAGAGGGAGAGAGGCAGTGTTAGTGGGGGAGGAGCAGAGAGGGAAGGAGACACAGGATTCAAAGCAGGCTCCAAATTGTGAGCATAGAGCCAGATGCGTGGCTCAAACTCACAAACTGTGAGATCATGACCTCAGCCAAAGTTGGACGCTTAACTGACTGGGCCACGTGGGCACCCCAGTTTTGTCTTTTTGTCTTTTTAATTTTTTAATGTGACTACCAAAGAGCTTAAAAGAATATGGGGTGCCTGCATGGTTCAGTTGGTTAAACATCCCTCTCTTGATTTTGGCTCAGGTTATGATCTCATGCTTCATGAGGCCAAGTCCTATGTTGGGCTCGGCACTGACACCAAGGAGCCTGCTTGGGATTTTCTCTCCTTCTCTCTCTCCCTCTGCCCCTACTCTGTGCATGCACAAGAGAGAGCTCTCAAAATAAATAAATAGGCTTTTAAAAATAGCTTAATATCAATAATTTTGGTAGTTATGCCAGATTTTGCTTTCTTTAACTTCATGTCCTTATTCTGAGTTCTGCGAATTCTTCTGGAGATCAATACAGATGCACTACAGAGAAATTTTCTTCTGTTAAAAAATTTTAGAAACAATGAAGCTTTGATGGGCAGAATCATCTGTATATCCATAAAATAACTCGATGTTGACAATATTTAGGGAATAAAGGAAAAAAGAAATTAAAGACATAAGGTATCTATTAAAATTAAAATCAATGGTTTATTTGAAATTTATGTATATATTTTCTAGTTTTCTTAGATAACCTGAATTAGAAAACCCTGATAATCACTGCAATAATTTGAAGTGTAACAACACCTATGGAGTATATTCTTGCATGTTCTCAAACAAACAAACAACATCTTGAACATTAAAAACAAATTGTAATGTTAGGTGAGAACATAGGTAAGAGTGACTCTGAGTTCAAGCCATAATTATTGATAAAATGCAACTCAAACATGAAAGGTGTTCATCTGCCTTTATTGTAGATATACCATGTTGTTCTTTTTGTTTATTTCCTGTAAGACTGTGGAAGCACCTATTTGCCTTTTATATCCCCTACAGTTTTAGCCTGGTGTGGTAGTAAGCTATATCATGTTACAGCTTCCCTCTTGACTCCACATTCTTTCAGGTAAGACTGATATTTATTATGTCTTGTATCTGTTACTGAACTTAATATAGAACCATAGTAGTGAAAGTTACCAGATAAAATGTGTTAGATGTATGAATTATCTTATTCTAACCCAAAATAAATTTTCCCTTATTGAATCTTCTAATTTATTAATAATCTTGAGTGTGATAATGGCCTGAAACTTTACACATGTAATATAATTCTAAAACACTCATGATTTATCAATATCAAACAAATAGAAAATTCCAAATAGCTCTAGTTTACTTGATATCAAATATAATTACCACTTAAGATTTGGTGATGTTTTGTTTTGTTTTCCTTTTCTATTCCTTCACCTCCCAAAGAAGTTGACCTATGTATCGTTTACGGCTATAAGGTCTTTTCCTATTGTAACCCAGCTGGGTTTTCCATTTCCAGGATATCCTTACACATTGCCTAATCTTCAAAAGAGATTTCATTAGGTTATATTTTTGATGTGCATTGTGCAAGCACAGTATTTGTACTGTAGTATTCATTCTAAAATACATATTCACGTGACAGCCCATAATATCCTTGAAACAGCCATTACAGTCTGTCAAATAAATAATGCGCATTTTAAAGATGGTCTTTATGTGGGATGACTCTCCTGCATTTTCATGAGGCAGATTTTCTTTTATTCTTTAAGAAAGAAAAGCACACAAAGGAAATGAACATGCAGAAAAATATGTTAAGGTAAAAATGACACAAACCAGAAAAGTCAAGCATCTTTTAGTTTCTTGCACTTCCTACTGCTCCACCATTTTCCCCATAACATTCTATTTAAAAAAGACTTATGGAGCTTACATCACCTTCTATAGCCTCTATATGTGGACATTTGGAAATAAAAATGTCTTATTTTGTGTATTTTTATAATGTTAATCATAGTGTGCAGGTAAAAGGTGGCAAAATCATGGTTTACTTGGCAAATGTATCTATTAAAAGAACTAACGTCTCAGTAGAGTTAGTAAGTTGTATTCTTGTTATTTTAAAATGGAAGGTTTTTCCTTCTCTTGTCTATGGCACGTATATATCTACGTACACTGATTTTCCAAGCAGATTACCTCAATTCACAGGGGTAAAAAAACGTTCAATCCTCTCTCATGCTTTGCTCTCTTAATGGTGCTAATAATGGCTCTTGGAAAAATAAGAAAAATAGAAAACAGCATTTATTGTATGCCTACTAGGTACCAGACACCATGTTACACATGTTTCATATATTTTCCAATATAATTCTCATGATAGCTCTGCAAGTTGAGTACAGTTGTTATCAACGTCTGGGGAGTTAACTAAGTAACTTGCAAAAAATGCTGACAGATAGTGTTAAACTCCATAGCCCAATCTCTAATTAAACAAACTAAAGATATAATGTTTACTTCAGCCCAGTTAGTGTCAATTGTGTCATTAAAATTTGTATATACGAGATGGAACATTATGTTCATATAGATGCTTTGTAATACTGTAGAATGACATATTATTTTCTTATAAGATGCTTTCACTCTATGCTGTCCAAAATTTTTCATTGACTTAGATAATAGTTCTTATACAAGAAAACCACTAATGAATCAGGAAAGATTTTCTTGGGCTTCTATATGACAGCTATAGACCTTTTAGATTTATGAACTAGTTTCCTTTTCACAATCCGACATTTTCTCCCCAATCAACACAAAAGTAATAACAATGATCATACATTAAATGGCTGAATTTTCACATTATTTTTTCAACTATCACAGAATTATATCTGGGAAGAAATTTATGGGGTATCACATCTAGCTTTATGAGAAAAATGAAACTGGGCAATGCTATGTAGAACCTAAATATACTATGAACTTTAGCAGGATAAAATGCTAAAAGATTTAGATTAAAATCAAGGTTATTCATATCCAGAACACTGTAACACCTGAGAGCTCTGTAAATAGACAGTACTTAAGCTGTTGGAAATTATTATCTTTGACATTCAATAAGAGAATCTCCAAAATAGTAACCACTAGCCACATACCAGAATTTATACTTAGATTAGCTAAAAATAAAAACGGAATTTAAAAGTCAGTTCGTAAGCCACATCAGCCACATTTCAAGTACTCAAGAGCTACAAATGATCAGTGGCTACCATATTAGACAGCACAGATTATTGAACATCTCCATCACCACAGATAGTGGGCAATATTGCTCTAGTTATAGAGGCCAATAATTTCACTAGATTTCTATAAGTGAGTCCACAAGTTTTAATACACAATTTTGTTTTCTTTAAAAGCATATATTGAATTCCTATTTTGGGAAAGGGACTAAACCTCACACTTGAAATTTGACAACTTATTTTTTAAATTTGAATTTTGAGGGGTGCCTGGGTGGCTCAGTCAGTTAAGCATCCGACTTCAGCTCAGGTCATGATATCATGGTTTGTGGGTTTGAGCCCCACTGACAGCTTGGAACCTGAAACCAGCTTCGGATTCTGGGTCTCTCTCTCTTTCTCTCTGCCCTTCCCCCCACCCCCAAGCTGTCTCTGTTTCTCAAAAATGAAAAAATGTTTAAAAAATTAAAAATAAATAAATAAGTAAATTTGAATTTGGAGACACAGAAGGCAATTGCACTGATAGCAATACTCTAATTTATTTATCTGCTTTGATATCCATGATCAATGATGTTAAAGAGAAAATTTTTAATGATTTGTTTAGTTTCTCTACATAACCTATGAATTACTGTATTTTGATATATAAAAGCTAAATAAAAATAAACAAATCAGGTTAAATAATATCAAACAATAACATTTTAATAAAATGTCTTTCTATCTAGCATGTTTATTCTTGTTTGTATTAGTATTTCTAAGATTAATAAACACTGATGTTCATGTAAGACAGATAAGGTTATTGCTTTATCCCAGTTTCAATGGAAGCAATTGGAACTGGTAATCATTTTCAAAAGATTGAGATGATAACTTTAATAAATAAATGTGATATTCACAATATATTTAGGTAATAGTAATTGACAGGCTCATTAGACAGTGAGTCACTTGAGGCAAGATACCACATATTAATTCATTGATTGGTTCACTCATTCATCCAGCTATTTATTGAGTCAGAAAATTTTTGAGTATCAAAAATGTACCAGCCATAGATATTCTAGGCAATGCAAATAGAACAGTAAACAAGAGGCAATGCCTTTACCTTATGGATTTCACACTCTAGTGGAAAAGAAATACAATAAGCAAATAAATAAAAATAAAGTCAGATATTGATGAGTGTCACAAAGATAAAGTGGGCTGGGAAAGCAACGTTTGAAAGAGTAATCAGATAATTCTTTACTAAGGAAGAGAAATTTGAACAGAAACCAGACGATAAGATTCAGCGGAAGAGGTATGCTTCTACAAAAAGAATAACAAGTAAAAAGGCCATCAGATAGAAACTTCCCTGACAAATTAAGAAAAAAAAGAGGCCAATGTTGCTAAAGCATGAAAAACAAAGAGTAATGAGAGATATTTTCTCATTTTCTTTGCTTGTTTGTAATGCCAAGATAGTGCAAATCAAGAAACTGAACAACCAAAAAGTGTGCATATAATGTTGTATTAACAGTTCCAAAATATCTTAGACTTTTCTTAAAATGTGAAACATTTTTATTATAAAATAAAGTATGCAATATAAAAAATTATATTAGAATGATGAAGATCTTAAGAACTTTTATGATATAAAGCTAGAGGAAAGAATGATCACCCCCAATGTTTTTAAAATAATCTTTGAAGTTTAAAAACTTTAACAATAATATAACCTGTAGTAAAATATCCCAAATTCTCTGAGGATATATTGCTTCCCCCCAATCAACTCCCATTCTCTCTGTACATCTTATTGGGAAGTGCTGATTAGAAGATACTGAAAGATATTAGTTCTGTAAACAGTAGGTTCAACAATGCCAAACAAAGGATAAAATGGCATTTTTATCCTCTTCTTCCCTTCTAAACAGGATGGAAACGTTAGCAGTGATGATGGCAGAAATAAATGTTCCCATATAACCAAAGCATACATCCTGTTTTATTATGTGATTGGTTACATTATCCAGGATCATTAGTTTAATGACAGAAGTAGAATAAAGTTAATATATATTTCTAATAACACATTTTACAAAGATTGACAAACTATCATGAATGGATTTCTTATATAAACTGACTTGCTAGAACATACAAAGATCCTAGCTAAGACCACTTAAGATCAATTGTGGTCTTATACAAGCCACTGTTCATAATCCACTTCTAATATCAAATTCATAGGCAATATACACAATTATCCCATCTCTAGTCTGGTGCAGTGGTAAAAGCATCAAGTATCAATACTAATGCTAGGTGGAGATGGGCAGATATCATGTGTAATATTAAGACATATAGAAGTTTAGTTCTTATTCATTTTAAACTTTATATTTTAAAATTCTTACAAAATTGTTACAAATTAGATAAAAGCTTAGAATTAGAAATTACATGCAGTTTGTTTACATAAATGTAAAATCTATGACTTTATTGTCAATCCAGATAGAAAGTTTTCAGGTGTTGGAAAATCATATACACCATTTTTTTAGAGAATATGACCTAAAACTATTTCCTTGTGCAATTTTGAAATGTGTAAAACCAAAAGGTAGTCAAATCAATAAAAATATACTGGACTTCTATCTCTAGGCATCTATCTAAACAAAAATTCAAAATCCAATCCTTCAGCCTGAAAGAATATGGTCATATATCTAAGTACTTCCACTTAAAATTTGTTTTCATGTAATTATATTATTTCAGGGAGTGGGGAAAATGGGATTCATAGTCTTATGTAAACAAGAAACCAGAAGTTAAGATTCGTGTTCAAGAGAATGCTCCTTTATATAACATTGAGATGCTGGGCATCTGGTTATGTCCTGTGAATGTATTTTGCAATTCATAGTCTGGCTCCTATTATGTTTACTGCAGCCCAAGAGGAGTTAACCAATAAATTAATATAATAAAATTATGTCTGGTCAGAGGTTTGTTCTGCATGTGTGTGACTGGTATCATTTTTCTCAGAATAGATTTCAATTCTAAAAAGTGATGCATTGTTTTTGTCCTAAGACTTTATTTTCTAGACAGGAAAAAGGGATAACGGTTCTTTATTCAACTATTATAATTGATTTTAAATTAATAGTGACTGTTTCTCAAGCATCCCCAAGATATAAATATGGTAAGCTATTAAGTAATAACCAATTTAGTAATAAATAAAAAGTCTTTGGTATTAAATTAACCTGTAACAGCATTTAAATGATGTAATAAAATAAGTCATTCAAATTAGTTTATCTATCATACATGACTAATATGTTTCCAATTCTGTAACTAATTATTTACATGTATAATGTATAACATGGGATTTTAATGACCAAATAGATACTATATTAGGATCAATAGTATTTACTGATGAGTAGAAAACAACATTACATTTTAGTGGATTAAACGTTTTTACTTTAACAAATATAGTCACTAGATTTAGATTTTAGAAGATATTTAGTTGTAAAATATACCTCCAAAAAATGTTTGCTTTTCTTTGGGAAGAATACTGAAGTAAAATCAGGACCTGGATTTTAATTTTTTGGCTCTGTCACTAGCAACTCTATGAGCTTGAAGAATTAAGTTCAATTCAATTCAATATCACTTCATTAAATATTTATGGAGCAACCTCTTTTGTGCCAGGATGGGGAGACCAAAACATATTTGAAGGCAGAGAGGAAGAATCTAGTAGAGAACAAAAGATTAAAGATGCTAGCAAGGAGAGTAATTGATGCAATAAGAGTCTGAGACAGAAAAGATAAGATAAAGAGCACAAATCTAGGGGTTAGTCTTGGTAAGGAAAAGGAGCAGATCTTCCTAAGAGATAAGAATTGTAAAGGAAATGTAAACCAAAGATAAAGAGAGATTTTGAGGTAGAGGTAAGGCAAAGAAAGGAATCTCACTTTAGATCGATTTCTGTCTCAGTAAAGAAAATGTTGAAGTCATCTGAAAAGGTCAAATGCAACATGGTATACTGAAGTAGCGAAGGTTTGAGATGGTTGCAGTAGAGAATGCAACCATCAAAAATTGTCAAGAAGCACTAAGAGCTGATCATTAATTAAGTAATATGATTCCATCTTGGTCAAAATCAGTACAGTATCACAGCCTTCTCCATAAAAGCTAAAATCAAAAGCAGTGTATAGAGCATGGGAAATCAGAAATTCAGAAGCTCCCAATTATTTATATTAAAGACACAAAATAAGAAAAGACCTAAAAAATGGATGGCGATTTTTCAGTTAGGTAGTAAGTTATAGATATTTAGCTTAGTACTAAATTATTGAAATGACAAGTTATGATGTCAAAGTTAAAAAAGAAAATGAAACTTCAACTGAGAAAATGACCTGAAAGAATTAAAAATTATTATGGAAATGTGCTTTCTGATAAATAGTGGATGAGATTCAATTAATAAGAAACTTAAATACTCAAGGTTGGTCACAATGAAATTTCAAAATTAAAAGAAGATTTATGAATAGAAATATTTGGTTTAGATCAACATTTCTCAAATGTAACATTTGAATCAGCTCTCCAGTTTCTTAACAATATTGATTCCCAGATCCTGCCACAGACCTATTGAACCAGAAACACAGGTCTGGGAACCGAACATTTTTATGGTTAAAAATTGACAGAAGAAATTCTGATACATAATTAAGTTGGGTGTTACTGGTCTATACAACATTTCAATTCTAAAATTCTTCAAACTTACAATTAAATAAAAAATAAGAGGTACTCCACCTTGTAAGAAAGAAAAGAAAGAAAGAAAGAAAGAAAGAAAGAAAGAAAGAAAGAAAGAAAGAGAGAGAGAGAGAAAGAAAGAAAGAGAGAGAGAGAGAAAGAAAGAAAGAGAGAGAGAGAGAAAGAAAGAGAGAGAGAGAGAAAGAAGTGAGGGAGGGAAAAAAGGAAGGAATGAGGAAAGGAAAAGAGAAGAAAAGAAAAAGAACAGAGGAAAAAAAAGAAGAAAAAAGAAGAAAAATTCTGCAGGGGTCTCAAATTGAAATAAGCAGGATCAGGAAGTCAAGAAGTTTGCTTTGATGATACACTTTCCCCTTTCCAGACAGGATCCCACTAATCCTATCACCCTTAATTTATTTACTCAAGTTATATTCAGGGCTTTTTATATGTTGCTGCAATTAACAAAAGCTTCTGTATTTACATTAAGCAAAAGGGAATGTTTTAATTTTTTTAAATGCTTTTATTTATTTCTGAGAGAGAGAGAGAGAGACAGCGTGAGCAGGGGAGGGTCAGAGAGAGAGGGAGACACAGAACCTGAAACAGGCTCCAGGCTCTGAGCTGGCAGTCAGCACAGAGCCCGACGCGGGCCCGAACCCACGGACCTCGAGTTCATGACCCGGCCCGAAGTCGGATGTCCAGCCGACTGAGCCACCCAGGCACCCCGGGAATGGTTTATTAATGGAGTTGCCTAATTGAAGTCTGTAACAAAATGTACTTTGGCTTCTGGAAGTGGGTGAATCAGGTAGCTAATAGTACATTCCAGTTCTCATATGACTCCCACTTGATGTGTCCTGTTCTTTCGTCTCTTTTGGTGTCTTAGCCTCATCTGCTTCCCAGTCAGTGTAAGGAAACATGGTTACTTAGGGCTCCTAGATTTATGTATTACATAGTCAGCCATTTGTAAATAGTAACCAATTTTTAAAAAATAGGCTTTACTTTTTAAAGTTTTAAGTTCACAGCAAAATTCAAAGTACTGAAATTCCACATATCCATTAAATAATCAATATTCTTTACTTCCTATTTCTAAAGGCCTCCCAAATTTAGCAGTTTGTGCTTTGCTGGGATCCTGAGAATGGTAATACCAAATGGTGGCTAGATCCCCCAATCTAAATGAGAGGAAGAGTTGTAGGAGGCTAACACTCACCTTGCAGCACTCCATAATGGGTCTTTGTCAATAGGTAACACATACAGTTCTACAACACGATAAAAGAATAGTTTAATGATAGTTTAGTTGAATAGCTATTCATACAATGTTTATTTTTTCAGTGTATTGTTTATTTATGTGCAATTAAATAAAGTGCTCTTAGCTATAACAAAGAAATTAACATATGTATGAAGTTATAGTTCTATTTTACTTATTTGCTATTTTTTGTTGTGGTTAAAGTGTTTTTCTCTCTCTTATTTTTTCTTTCCCCTCTCTCCAACCAAATAATTTTGAGAAGGAAAGGTTTACTATTATCTAGTGTTAAACATTCAGAGGACCAAACATAGTTAAGAGGGAAAAATACATGTCACAAAGTTTATATTCTATAATGTATATTTAAAAAATGACCTCATGACTTATTTACTTCTAATTTATTTTTCTTTTAGACAAAATTATTATAGAGTTTTCTAGACTCAGAACAAAATGGGTGGTTGCATTTGGTTACTGCTGCCTCAGTCAGGATCATGGCAATAGTAAGATACAATAGAGATGGACACAAAGGAGACAGAAGCAGTATAGAATGTGGGCCAATGTCTCTTCCATCTAATCCCAACTATATGGCACTCTGGAAAAGGCAAAAACATAGAGACAATAAAAAGACCAATGGTTGCCTGGGGGTTGAAGGGTGGTTAGAAACACACCTTCACCTACCCACACATTTGCATCCCAATGTTGCTATGTATTGTAACAAATGAAAAAAGCAAACTGAATTTTTAGAAAGATAAAACTATTCTTTTTGACACTGGAATAGTAGATACCTGACTTTTCATTTGGCTTATCCTATCCAGTTGTATAATACAATGAGTAAACACTAATGTAAACTCCAGCCTTTACTTTAGTAATAATAATAATAATAATGTATCAGTATTGGCTCATAAATTATAACATATGTACAGCACCAAGCAATATGTTAATAATAGAGGGGGAGAGGAGTAACATAGAAATTCTCTGTAGTTCCTGCTCAATTTTCCTGTAAACCTAAAACTGCTCTAAAAGTTAAAATCTACTATTTTTTAAAAAGGAAAAAAAATATTTGGCATTCTCATTTGTTAAATTGTTAATTGTGCTGTAGGCTTGGAAATCAATATGGTATTACATAAAAGCACGACATTCTAAAAATAAGTCTACAGGGGCGCCTCAGTGGCTCAGTCAGTTAAGCATCCGACTTTGGCTCAAGTCATGATCTCATGGTTTGTGGGTTCAAGCCTGAGCCTGGAGCCTGCTTCAGATTCTCTCTCTCTCTCTCTCTCTCTCTGTTCCTCCCCTGCTCACACTCTGTCTCTCACTGTCTCAAAAATGAATAAACGTTTAAAAAAATTAAAAAATAATAAAAATAAGTATATAAGTTTACAATAGGAAAAGTTTAAAAGAAGTTATATTCAAATGTCTTTGATGCACATTTATATCTATGAAAAGGAAATAATAACTTTCATGCCTAATTAACTGATTTTTGTGAGATTCAAATATATATCTATGAGAATCTACTTTGAAAACTGTTACAATAAATTTATATCAATATTTTAAAGCATTCATGTTTGAATATGTTATTTACCAAATGTATAATATATATTTTTTTTATTTACATCATTTACCTATTGTTAAGACTATAAAAGGAGGCAGGCACTTAATCATTGATTTTATTTTTTTTTAATGTTTATTTATTTTTGAGAGAGAGAGAGAAAGAGCATGAGAGAGGCAGAAAGAGAGGGAGACACAAAATAGAAGCAGGCTCTAGGCTCTGAGCTGTCAGCACAGAGCCTGACACGGGGCTCAAACTTGTGAACCATGAGATCATGACCTGAGCTGAAGTCAGATGCTTAACCAACTGAACCACCCAAGTACCCCTGATCATTGCCTTTAAACCTGACCTCATTTATATGGTGGGAATTGAGGAAGGCCTTTTTTGTTAGAAACTAGTAACATTCCTCAATGTAAAAGCCTGTTTAGAAAAAGCTGTTCAAAAGCTGAGCATTTTTCAACCAACATAGGCATTCACAGACAAAAAAATTAGTTTCCTTTCCATCTCATGACATATGGAAGTAGTACCTTTTGAACGGAAATCACTATCAAACTAAATAGCCTAAATGTTGTTAGTGATTGAATAAACTTTGTGTTACATTTTCTTTTGCCATAGCAGGTGGGATTGGCCTCAGAGAGGAGCTGTTCACAGGGATCTCTACTAAGCCATCAAGATGCAGCAGAAGGCAAGACAGGAGGGATCACTACACCGATCAGGGACAAGTGCAATGTTTATCTTGAATGATTTTGAAGAACAGAGTAGGAGGGTAATCAGAAATGTGAGATAAGGTGGGTTTGATGGGGACAAAAGGAGGTTGATGCTCTGGAGACGACTTGGCTAACTTTTCCATCATTACCTTTTGGCTTTAGACTAATGTCTTACACAAGAACAGCCTGATCCTCTCTAACAATTCCATCTCCTGATAATAGCATGGATTATAAGAGGTTAAGACCTAAAAACAACTTCCTTCCTTCCTTCCTTCCTCTTTTCTTCCTTCCTTCCTTCCTTCCTTCCTTCCTTCCTTCCTTCCTTCCTTCCTTCCTTCTTCTTTCTTTCTTTCTTTCTTTCTTTCTTTCTTTCTTTCTTTCTTTCTTTCTTTCTTTCTTTCCTTCCATTCTTCCTTTCTTCAAAGTTATTCATTTATTGAGTCTGTTTTATGACAGCCCTACTAAGTACTGAGTTTTAAGCTGTCAGAAACACAAATAAGTACTGAGTGGTAAATGATAAAGATATACAGAGAAACAGAGAGATTGACTCTAGAGAAACAATCTAGAGAGTAACTAAGTGTTTAAGACTAGAATGAATTATGAATGGTGTGGGTAGGGATACAAAGGTTGAAAAAGACTTCAAGTAGGGAAAGAAATATGTAAGGAAAACTTGAAAGAAGGTTTAATAAATGTCATGCATTTCGAGTATGGCTAGAGCATGTGTATAAAGTAGTAGGGTCAGGATTAAATAATAAAGTGCCTTGTAACAGAGAGGAAAAGATGTCAAATCCAATTATTATAGCAAGGCTATAGAGAGACAGAGTCAAAATACTGTGGAAGTTCAAAAGGGATGATAAAAATAGTGATGGGTCAATTCAGGATTTGTTCTATGCAAGGCACTATACACAGAATAATATACATAATACCTAATTTGACCACAATATATAAACAATAATAACATTATCCCTTTTAAAGAACATAAGAAATTTAAGTATCAGATTTCTTTCATTTCTTTTTCCTTTCTTTCTCTTTTCTGGGAGAGAGAGAGAGAGAGAGCGAGCAGGGGAGGGGCAGAGAGAGAGGGAGACACAGAATCTGAAGCAGGCTCCAGGCTATGAGCTGTCAGCACAGAGCCCGACACGGGGCTTGAACCCACGAAGTGTGAGATCATGACCTGAGCCGAAGTCAGACGCTCAACTGACTGAGCCACCAAGGCGCCCCTTAAGTATCAGATTTCTTAAGCTTCTTACAGTTAGAGTGTTAGAGGATTCAAACTCAGGCCTTCCTAACTTCTGAGCCATAGCCATTAACCACTATATGAGCAAGCTTGGAGAATTTATAGCTCTATTGATTTTCACCTGAATACAGAATAAGCATATTTGTATTCATTTCTAAGTTATTGATAAATGCATAAATATCCAACAGTTGGAAGCTTAAGAAAAAACTAAAGTGAAGACTTAAACATTTATAAAGTCTAGATACACTTGGATTATAAATCAGCACAACTGATTTTAAACTGATTTAAACATTTATAAAGCATAGTTGTGAATTATTTAATAGTAACTATTGTTAGTTTTCCACATTTCAGATCATAAGGATTTCTTGTGAGTTTTGCCTATTTTGGGGGTCCTTTGATGATAGATACTTTATCTATATTTTCCAAGAATCCTTTTTCATATTAGAAATAAGTTTATTGGGGCACCTGGGTGGCTTAGTCAGTTAAGTGTCCGACTCTTGATTTTGCCTCAGGTCATGATCTATATAATTCAAGGAATCGAGCCCCATATAGGGCACTGTGCTAAAAGCATAGAGTCTGTTTGGGATTCTCTCTCCCTCTCTGCCCCTCCCCACCCAAAAATAAACAATTTTTAAAAAGAAAGAAAGAAATGTATCCTCTCTTAAATCACTATAGTCAATATTTCTTCATATTTTCCATACCCCTAGACCCCATCTCTTTGCACTTTCATCCAGACAGATATTTCTTTTCTTTTTTTTTACATTTATTTATTTTTTTGAGAGACAGAGAGAGACAGAGCATGTATGGGGGGGGGGGGGAGGGAGCGCAGAGAGAGAAAGAGACACAGAATCTGAAGCAGGCTCCAGGCTCTGAGCTAGCGGTCAGCACAGAGCCCGACACGGGGCTCGAACCCATGAACCATGAGATCATGACCTGAGCCAAAGTCGGATGCTCAACTGACTGAGCCACCCAGGCGTCCCCACACTGAGATATTTCTAACATTCACTAAGTTGCCTGCTTCTGTTCTCACCCTAGTCAGAGATCCACAGGTCAATGAGGCAACCAAAATCACAGATATGATGAAAAAAAATTTTTGTCCTTTGGGTTTTACTTTCTCTTGCTTTGATACTTACCTATAGAATACCAATTTGTTTGTT
This sequence comes from Crocuta crocuta, assembly GCF_008692635.1. Taxonomy (NCBI): domain Eukaryota; kingdom Metazoa; phylum Chordata; class Mammalia; order Carnivora; family Hyaenidae; genus Crocuta; species Crocuta crocuta. The sequence continues at coordinate 920,566 of NW_027527808.1, forward strand.
TGCTTATTCTCAAAATACATGTTATTTTTATAATTATAAAATATAGAATATATATTTAAATCTGTGACATTATATTACATACATATATCACATAAAAATGTCATATTTTATCATAAGGTGTATAGGATATACCCCAGTAATTATTACTAATTCTCTCCACAGTGTTAATAACTAGTGCAGTACATACACAGACATACATATATGCATATTTACAACATTTTCTATTATAATATTCTATCGTGTGAATATATTTCACCAAGTTACTTAAGAAGTTATTTACTGGCAGATATTCAGATTGAATCCAAGCTTTCTCTGTTATAAATAATACTTAAGTGAGCATATGTGTACATATATTTTGTAGACTTGCCTGATTGTCTTATTTCTGGCTGCTGTAGGAAAGTACTATAGACTGGGTGGCTTATGACCAACAAAAATTTACCTCTCACAGTTCTGGAAGCTGGAGGTCTGAGATCAGGGTACAGCATAGTCAGGTTCTGGTGAGATTTCACTTCAAGGCTGTAGACTGCTGACTTCTCCTCACGTCCTCACATGGCAGAGAGAGGATAAGGAAATCTCTCAGGTCTCTGTATAAGGGCACTAATTCCATTCAGGAGGGCTCCATCTTCATGATCCAATTACTTACCAAAAGCCCTGCCACCTACCGTTACACTGGGACTTAGGGTTTCACATACAAATTTAGGAGGAACACAAACATTCAACCCACTTTAATGATCATTTTCTAATAATGATTTCTGTAAGTTGAATTTTTATCTCAAAGTTGATGTACATTTTACATTAAACATAATGTTGTCTTCTATACAAGGCATGCTGATTTATAATATCACCAAATTCACAGTACCTTTACCTGCTTTAACTCTAGATATTATCAAGAATTTTTAACGATTAATGGGGCGCCTGGGTAGCTTAGTCAGTTAAGCGTCCGACTTTCGCTTAGGTCATGATCTCGCGGTTCGTGGGTTTGAGCCCCGCGTCGGGCTCTGTGCTGACTGCCAGCTCAGAGCCTGGAGCCTATTTCGGAGTCTGTATCTCCCTCTCTCTCTGACCCTCCCCTGCTCACGCTGTCTCCCTCTCCCTCTCCTAGAAAAAAATAAAAATTAAAAAAAAAGAATTTTTAACAATTAATAAAATTATAGATTAAAACATTTTATAATTGTTAAAATATTTTATTTCTTTAATGCATAAGTAGTAAGACTGACTTCTTTTGATATCTTTTGGCCATTTATATGTATTTTATGTAAACTTCTCTTTCTATACTTTGCCCATTTTCCACTAAAGATGTTGAAACTATATTAAGTATAGCCATCATTATGTAACTTTTATTCAATTTTTACCACATAGTAGCTTATTATTCAGTATTTTTATGATCTGGTGAAAACAAAATTATTTTTTAAAAGTTAAATCTATCCATTTTTATTTTTGTCTTAATGTCTTGCTTAAAGGAGTTTTAATGAACTCTAAAGATAATAAGTCAGGTAAACTCCCTGCTCATATTTTCAAACTGTTGTTGTCTCTCATACATTCACACAAATTGTAATTTGAACATTATATCATTTCTCACAAAGCTCTGATTTTTGACATGCAACTCTAACATTTCAATAGTTTTTCATTAAAATCTCTGACAATTTTAGAAATATTTAGCTGGTAAATGGTGCAGTAGCTAGCACAAAACAATTTTAGGTAGAGTTTCCTTCAAAAGAATGTGGGGCATTTTAATATATCATTAAATTGGTTTTCTTTATCAGTCACTGAAGTAATATATGAATGAATGAATGAATTAGCTAATTTCTTCATACNTAGCAGAAGGTTTGAGTGTCTGTGTCACCATCCCTCAAGCTAGCTTTCATTTCACTTGGGGTTGGGGTTGACAGTTCCCATGTGCTATCAGAGTATCTCAATAAAAGTGACTGCTGCTTTTTTCTTTCTCTGCTTCAGGGCTTTCTCTGAAACTCTAGGAGCTCACTGAATCCAAACACAGGGTACCTCACAAGATAACCTTTGCCTTAAGTTTCCTATTGCTGTTTTAACAAATTGCCACTAACTTAATAGCATAAAAGAACACAAATTCATTATCTCATGGTTCTGGAGATTAGAAATCTGAAATGTGTGTCACCACTAAAATCAAGAAAGTGCCAGGGCTGCTTTCCTTCTGGAGATCTGAGGAGAGAATATGCTTCCTGGACTCTTCCAGCTTCTAAAGACTGCCTGTGTTCCTTGGCTTCTGGCCTCCTTCTATCTTCAAAGTTAACAAGAGCTGGTTTGGTCTTTCTCACAGTATTTCACCTGACTTTCTGCTTATTTCTTCCACTTTTAAAGATCCTTGTAATTACCCTGGGCCCACCCAAGTAATCTGGGACAATCTTTCTGTTTTAGCATCTACCTTTATTTGGGCTGCAATGTTAATCCCTTTGCCACGTGACTAACACAGTCACAGATTCCAGGCATTAAGACATGGATATCCTCAAGGCACTGTTATTCTGCCTACCACAGCCCTCAAACAATGGATAACAAAAGAAGTAAATAAAAAACCTCAGTCTCTTGTCCTTCTGTGTCCTCCACAGAGTCTCTGATGGAGATAAGACTCAGTTACACACAGTAGTAATCACTTCCTATAATGTATGCCTTATTGGCTTTGATTTGTTTGCTGTGGCACATTCTCCTCTATTTCTTTCCTTCTTCCTGTGAATTGAGTCCTAAATAAATGGCTTCCAAGTCCTTGTCACAGGCTTTACTTTTTGGGAAATACAAACTAAAATATTTGCTATCAGTTGTAGCTCTAGACAACAGTCTTAAAAGGAAAGAATTTCTCTCTGGCCAGAAGAACTACTGAATCCCAGCTGAAATTATAAATACTGTTGCCATATATATAAAGTTTATGTAGATTGGGGTCCTATCACAATCCTGTTCAATTAGCCACTATAGATTCTATAAACATAATTATGGATGATGGTAATGGACTACTGAGAACTTAACAAACAAGTGGCCCAAATGTAGCTGCTGTGGTTGGATGGAACATCATTGCTGGAACAGAACAACAGTATATAGCACTTAGTATATAGCTACTTTTATGACAAGTGTAGTTTTTCAATGTCTGGGAATAAAAAGGATCAAATGTGTTTTCCATTTCCATGTGAAGGTTAGCAGTTCTTGTTCAAGAGCTATGTCAACTCCACTGTTCTCTCTCAAAATATAGCCTGAAGAGATAATGACCTACTTGGTATTCTGCAGAATACCACTTTGGTCTAATGTATGGAGGTCATCAATGTAATTTTGTCTTATGAGTAAGTGGAAAGTAGCCTAAATGTCCAAGTAAGAAGAATTTGTACTAGTGAGTGGTAAGTAAACTCCCAAAGGATTCAGGACTTTCAACTCAGATAAAGGTTTTAAGGAGAACAGTGATATGTTATAGGTCATGCCAGTACATAGTCATGCTAATATAGCTAAGGTAAATGACAAGTCTTTGTACCCAAATACTTTACCAGTGAGAAAGGGGCACAGTGCTTAGTGAACTTCTTTGAATGTTCTAGGCAGAAAAAGCAAAAGTTCAAAATATTGCTTCCACCCATTTATCAAATGATTCACAAGCTACCAGTTTCAAGTAGCTGTTTAAAGCAATATCTATGTCAAATTCAGACCAGGCTGAATTACAACTTTCCTTCCTCCTGGACTAGGAAAATAGATCCAATATTGTTAAATATCTCACTGGAAGAAAAGCTATGTTTTGGAATCTCTGGAAGTTCAAATAAGGAAAACTCAGAAACAACTTAAGCAAGACATGCTTTCTGAGGTAGTATAATGTTTGCCATTTGAAAGGTAACTTAGAGTTTTATGGTGTCCTCGATGAATATGAGTGCTTGTTCGTTGATTATCAAGTGGCTATGGGGATGAGGTGACTTATCATGTACTGGGTACATTACAATGATTTATAAGCAGGAATTTCCAAAGGCTTACTGAGTGGCAAATTGATCTACTTGAGATTTTGTAAAACATTGCCTCAGAATAATAGATACATTTTCTGGCAAAAGAGGTAAGTCAATGGGTACATAACCTCAGTATTTTTCTAAATCCACTCCTCGTAGCATACACTGCCTCACCTAGAAGCAGTTAGTCAGCTAGAATATGTGAATGATCTTTTAAAGCCTCTATTTTAGGCACCAGTTCAGGGACAATACTCTATGGGGTTAATATACTCTACTCCAGGAAGAAGTACTATGGACTGAATTGTGCCCCCTCCAAAATTCATATGCTGAAGCTCTAATGCTTACTATGACTAGATTTAGAAATAGGGTTTTTTTTAGGGATACCTGGGTGGCTCAGTCAGTTAAGCTTTTGACTCCTGATTTTGGCTCAGGTCATGGTCTCACAGTTGTGAGATCGAGCCTTGAGTCAGACTCTGCACCGACAGCATAGAGCCTGTTTGAGATTCTCTCCTCTTTCTCTGTCCCCACCTCACTCTTACTCTCTCTCAAAATAAATAAATAAACTTAAAATAAAAAAGATATAAGGCTTTTTAGAAAGCAATTAATATTAAAGGAGGTCATTAAAGTGGCATCCTAATTTCATAGGACTCATTGTCTTGTAAGAAGATCTTTCTCTCTTTCCCCTTCTCTCTGTCTGTCTCTCTCTCTCACACACACACATACATACACACACACACACTCACACGCACGCACATGCACACGCGCACACACACACACACACTGAAGAAAAGCTTTCACAGCAATAAGATGGCTCTCTGCAAGCTAGGATGAAAGTTCTCACCAAGAACTGAATTAGCTGACATATTGATCTTATATTTCCCAACCTCCAGAACCGTGAGAAAATCAATGTATATTGGTTAAGCCACCAAACTATAGTATTTTGTTATGGTTTGATGACAACAAAAAGATTGAAGTTTCTGTATAAGGTAATAATAGTGAATGGATAATTGAAGCAACCATGTTGTCAAAAGGGTGGGCCAATCAAGGCTCACTATTCTCATGCAAGAAGGTCTAATTCCATCCATACCAGGAAAACTATCTATAGTAGATGAAGTGCGGGCTGGAGGTGAGATAAAGCTGGAATGGGTGGTATAGGAAGTTGATGATTATTAAATAAACTTCGTGGATCAGTTACCATAGTAAAAACAATCATTTGCAAAATAACTGTGGTCTTAAGTCTCTTTTAGAGAATACCACTGCCTGTCATTTTGAAAGGTTGGTAAAAAAAAAATGGAATTAATAAGTACAAGTGGGTTTGAGTAATAGTTGAAATGGACTGGGGCAGATCTTTTTGATGTTCCATGCTGCATCACATTAGTCCGCCTCCATTTTCCTTGCAGTTCCTATGTGCCCTGACAAAATCCCAATTTAAGTGCCATTCACTTCTTTCTACTATTTTTTCTCAAATCTCTGGAGCCATAGATTCTCACTCAGCCTTAACAAGGAACAGGTCAGATGGACAGAAAAGCTAATGCCCTCAGAGTCAGACCTCAACCAATGGATAAATACTCCAGTCTCTCGCCCTTTTTGAAGCAGCTATTCTGAGTTATGTTTCATTGGGTCCTCAGTGCCCCCAGTGAAATAGACACCCAGTTATCCTACTTCCTTATTTTATGCCCCTCTCTCCTTCATACCTGCTGCTCAAATAAATTACCTGCATCTAAGCCCTTATCTCGGGCTAAGGTTTTAGAAGAACCCATACTAAGATTTCCAAAAGCCTAAAACCTCTAAGCTTATAAATATAAGCTTAAATGGCTTCTTTCCTCCAATTTTTGTAAAACAAAATAAAACCAAGATAGTGTTTAGCATTAGATAAGCTTTAGAATATCATTATTAACTATAAATTTCAGCTCTCCAAATGTTGGGGATAAGTTTATATTAGGTCATATTGGAAAAACTGGACTGAAGCCTTCTTTTAGAATATTGGAAAATCACCAGAAGGATGCTGTCACCTACAAATATTAGGTGCACCTTATTTCTCTATGTATAGCATTATACCATTTCACTCTTCTTTAATGCAGTGCATAGAGCACTAGCATCTAGTAGAAATGTTATAATTGAGCTCTAGTATCTAGTAGAATCATTATAATTCAGTAGTTACATAGATAGATAGATTATATTTCCTCAGCTGATTTATCACACTGTATCACAATTGCTAACACATGACATTAGTATTGAATAACAATGTCCCTCTCTGTAGCAAAAGAGTACTCTCAGGGAATCTAATGTATTTAGAGTATGTATAAATACTAACATAAAATGACATAAATGTGTTTGATTATTTATAAAATTGTTACTGCAGTAATCATTAAAAAGTTTTTTAAGTCCCCAAAACAAAAATCTATAAAACCTGTAATTTGTAGTTAGGGAATTTTTTGCATTTTTCTAGATGTCAGTGAAGGTACCTCTACCAGTTCCTCTTGGCAGCCATGCTACGACCTCACCCTTTTCTAAAGTGTCAGCTATTTAATGGCCTTTTACAGACAGTGTTATTGCATTTCTCACATCACTTATCACTTATGAAAACACTGATATAGTCAACATGTACTATCTGATACTCACCTTCTACTCTCCTATGATTTTTTCCTGCACCTGTCAAACAAAACACTTGGTACATTTTGAATCCCTGGCTTATGTTCTGTTTCTGGAGGAACCCAAAACAGACGACAATTTTTGACAAAACAAAATTGGTCCCATAACCAGGACATACCTTGTACATATGAAAACAAATAGGCACTTCATACATAAATGCAAATGACATAAAATGTAGTCATAAAAAAATGAACTTACCAAATTCCTTTCCTCAGGAAGTGAATTGAAATTGAAATATCATACAAAGAGTCCTGCAAGAAAAAAATTATGGATCAAGGACAAACCAATATTTCAAGTAATGTTGATTAGCTAGGTGATAACAAGAAATTATAGTAGGCAGGAACTATGAAGTAAATGAGAAAAAGCTAAAAAACAAAAAGATAGATGATAGGCATAGAAATAGAGAGGAGGAGAAGTAGAGCATGAAGGAAGAGAAAGAGAAGAAGAGGAAAGGAGGGAGGAAGATATGGAGAAAAGAAAGAGAAAAACGGGACAGAAAATCTTTCAGGAGACAAAGAAGGAAGGAATAATCATATATAAAGAGAGTGTTACTGGTTTTCCCTTTTGCTTCAAGACCCAGTATAGTTCAGCATGGCACTCTTTCTGATTCTGCATTTATTTAAAACTTTGATATTTTGTGAACAGCCACAAAGAGATAAAAGTTATAGATTCTAGAGGTGCCTGGGTGGCTCAGTTGTTTAAACATCTGTCTCTTGATTTCAACTCAGGACATGATCTAACTGTCCATGAGATCAAGCCCCACATTCAGCTCTGCACTGACAACACAGAACCTGCTTCGGATTCTTTCTCCCTCTCTCTTACCCCTCCCCTGCTCTCTCGCTCATGCACTCTTTCTCTCTCTTTCTGTGTGTGTGTCTCTCTCTCTGTAACTCAAAGTACATAAATAAACATAAAAAATGACTAGACTAATGTGAAGCATAAAAATCTAAAAAATATTGATATCATTGCATTTATTTCACCAGGATTGAGCTACCTTAATTCAAATACCACCCCTAAAACCTATCACTGTGGTCAGAAATGTACCATTGATCCACAGTCTTACATTTTTTTCATTTATTCATTCATTTATATATTCATTCATTAACATAGTTATTTAAGAAATATTTTGAGCTCCTGCTATGTATCTATAGCAATGAAACAAAACAGATATCGATTCATTCAAAGACCTTATACTCCAGGGACTAAAGGCAGATGATAAAGAGACATATAACATGATAAGTGATGATGAGAACTGCTTAGAAAAAAAAAAAATTAAAAAACAAATGAGGGGTGCAAGAATTGTGAAAGTAGGAGGTAGTGTTATTTCTTTTTAGGGTGATAAGATGTTGCCTTATAAGGGACTATGCGGTCAGTCAAAGAAAGAAGAAGGGGGCGGAAGCCTTGCAAATATCTGGAGGGAGAGATGCACTCAAACAGCAGAGCAAGTTCAAAGACTTTGAAGTAGGAACATGGTTTGGAGAGAACCAAAAACCCGGTGTAGCTGGAATGGACATTGGGGCATTTGGAAGGAATTGAGCAGAGTATGGCAAGCAAATTATGTAAAGACTTGCAGGTCATTATAAAGACGTGAGCTTTCATTCTGAATAAAATGAAAAATCACATGGAGGGGTGAACTGAAAAGTGATAGAGTGATGTATCAGTCAGATATCAATACTTTTTGTAGTGGTAACAACAAAACATCAACAATAATAAAAGTGTGAGTGTTGTAATGGCGACATTCTTTCTCACACACGTTACTTGTTGGCTGTGGATCAGCTGTGGTTTTACTCCAGGCCTTGTCTCCTCAGATAATCAGGATGAATGAGATGCCCACATATAGGACAACCCAGTTCTTATGGCAGAAGCTTTCAGCTTCTACTTGGAAGTGGCACGCATACTGCCAGTGCCAAAGAAAATCACATTTGTAAGCCTGAATTTTAATGTAAATAATATATAATCTTTCAATAGTGAGATTCACTCAAAGAAAATTTTGAACAATAATTAAATCTAACACAGTCTGCCTTCTTTGTCACAATATGTACTTTTCTTTCTACTATCCACAAATATTCACACTTACTTCTAAAGGGAGAAAATCCCAAAGTGCCTTCCAATAATATCATCAGAATAAAACCCTAGGATCCCAGAAAAGTCTCTATATCAGCTTATGATGCAATTTCTTTTTTGGTTTTAAGTTTAGTTATTTATTTTGAGAGGGAGGGTGAGAGTGAGCAGGACAGAGTAGAGGGAGAGAGAGAGAGAGAGAGAGAGAGAGAGAGAATCCCAAGCAGGCTCCACTCAGTTAGTGCAGAGCCCAATGCAGGGTTCTATCTCGTGAACTGTGAATAATGACCTGAGCTGAAGTCAGATGCATAACTGACTGAATCATTCAGGTGCCCCTCATGATACAATTTCTATTGATCTGGAGACCTGCAACCAAAAATTACTATTTACATATCACTTATATATCTGGGAGAAGGGCAAAATAGCTACAATGTATCCTCCCATTGGGGGAAAAATAAAAGGCAAGCACTAATAGTGACCAATCCATTGCAATTCTGAAATTCTGCTACAGAAGGTCTATAGAGCTGTGGTGGATTCTTACCCTGTGGAGATGGAATATATTCCTTGATTACTCTAGCTTCCTCCAAAGATTAGATGTCTATGGAATATGGTTCTTTTTTCCAGGAGATCTTTCCTTTTCTATTTTCTTCTTTGGTTACATCTGAAAGGGCTTTAGAGAACATGCCCTCTTTGGGGTCTATGTAGCTTTACATGTCTACTATTTGAGTAGACAGAAATCCAGTATCATTATTAAGTCTTTCAGAGTGATTCTCTTTAATCCAGACTGGTGAATCAAATAATTTTAGTTATCTGTTCTTTTCTCCTGTATTGGAGAATCTCCAGCATTTTGTAGTGTGTGTGTGTGTGTGTGTGTGTGTGTGTGTGTGTGTGGTGTGGTGTGTTTTACCAGAAGCAGCAACAGATGAAATGCAGGAAGAATTTATTCTTATTATAATCTACTTGGAGCTAGTATTTTATATCACTTCCCATACATCAAGAACCTTAAAATACATAACTCCATTTACACTTTTTTTTTGTTCTTCTCAAATACTTTACTTCCATATACATTATAAATCCCAAAATATTCAGTTATTTTTGCTCCACATAGTCAGTTGCCATCAAAGTAATTAAAAGAAAAGAAAATACAGTCTTTTCACATTAAATATATATACACATATGTACCATCTACAGTGCTCATTATTTTCATGTAGATCCAAGTGCCTATATGGCATCATTCAGCCTTTTCTTCAGACGTTTACCTCTATAGACATTCTTTACAATCTCCTTTAGTACTTCTTGTAAGGCAGAACTGCTAACACTTTTCATTTATTTATTTTAGAATGTCTTTATTTTTTCTTGTTTTGGAAGGATATTTTTTCTGGATATAGAATTATGGGTTAACTGCTTACTTGCTCCTTTTCTTCTTTCCAGCCATTTAAAAACTGTCATTCCATGATCTTCTGGCTTCCATTGCATTTGGTATGAAATTAATCATTATTTATATCGTTATGTTTTCATGTATGCTGCCCCTTCTGGCTGCTTTAAACGTTTTCTTTTTAACTTTTGTTTTCCTCTAATAATTTTGACGTGCCTAAGTGTGGTCCCTTTTGTAATTATCTACTTGGAGTTGACTGAGATTCCTGGATCTGTAGATTCATGTTTTTTACTAAATTGAGGAGATTTATATCATTTTTTCATGTATATTTTTTGCCTCATCTTTTTCTTCTCCTCTGAGACTCGAGTCACACATATGTTAAACCACTTTATATTATACCACAGACCACCAATATTTTGCATGGCTTCTTTTTAAGCTTTTATCTTTGTTCTTCATATGGGATAAGTTCAATTATCTGTCTTAAATTCACAGACCCTTTTTTCTTTTTTAAAAACTTTTTTAAGATTTATTCATTTTTCATAGACAGAGAAAGACAAAGCATGAGTGGGGGAGGGTCAGAGAGAGGGAGAGATGCAGAATCTGAAGCCGGCTCCAGGCTCTGAGCTGTCAGCACAGAGCCCGATGCAGGGCTCGAACCCATGAACTGGGACCTGAGCTGAAGTTGGGCGCTTAACGATGGAGCCACCCAGGCGCCCCACAGACCCTTTTCTCAAGGAGGCTTGGTCTGATACTAAGCCATTCAGTGAAAGGGGCCGGGACGGAAAGGGGGGGGGGCGGGGAAACAAGCATTCTGTTCATAACACTTCCTTTTGTTTCTGTCAGGTTTTCCTTTTTCCTTGATGAAGTATGTCTATATTGATTTTGTACCTAATCCCAAGCCATGGTCTTTACTCCTAAAGCATAGTCTTTCTTGGGATGCAACAGAATGCCTAAGGTACTCACAGTCTCCTTAGTCTGTCTGGGCTGGGACTCCAGTGCATTTTCTGGTATCTCTGTTCAGTGCTCACTCTTGAAAAGCTGTTCTCTGATACACCTCATAGAGTTTCATCCTGTGCATAGCCTGTGGGAATGCCTGTGCAAACTTCTGGGTTCCTTTCCTGCGTATCTCTCTCCTTCCTTGTCCTTGCCCTGAAAATCTAGCTACTTTACCAGCTCCAAAATCTAATCTCTGCCTGATCTGCTCAGTTTGATTACCTTAATCTACCTGGACATTAAAATCAGAAAAATACTCAAGGAAGAAAGCTCAGGCAAATGTGAGGTTTACCTTACTTTTTTTTTTTTTTTTTTTCTTCTTCTATGAAGAATCAAACTACTCTATTTTCCAGTGAAGATTAAAATGGTTGCCTTGTGCATTCTGTCTGGCAGCAGGAAGGCAAGTTTAGGACCAGTTATTCTGTTATGGAGAGTAGTGAAAATTGCTGGATAGTTGTGGCATATTAGAAGTAAATTTTTTTCTAACTCTAGCTGACTTTTTATCTATTTGATTGTAGCACACTCCATGTAGTAATAGCCCATAATCCTCTTAAAGAAATACACAAATCTCTAGACTTAATTTTTAGCATTTGGAATTTTTTGTAGTTCTATTGACAGTTTACTCCCTGATCTCTTTTCCTCCAGCCTAAAGAAGCTGATTTGGTACTTGGACAAAGTCAAGATTTATTATCCTTTGTTGTTTTCATTTATATTTGTATTACAATTTATTTGCGGGGTTTTTCCCCCATTTGCAGATGAGAAATAGTTGCATCTTCTAACCCTGAATGTTTCACAATTTCTGGGTGGTCTACATCCTCTTTTATCTCTTTGCAGCTTTCCCACTCCCCCCATCCGGTTCTTTCCTCAGATCATCTCCTCCTTTTACAATTCCATCAAATGCAGTCAAAAAATACATAAACATGCTAATAACACCTGTTCCCAACCATTTCATTGAGAACTGTGGATTCACCAGTATATTTTTTGTCTTGCTGGTTTATGGCAGTTAACACTTATACCAGATATTTCACTACTACATTTCCAACTTCCACTAATAGTTTTCTCACCATCTTCTACTCATTCTTAAAACCAAAACTACATAATTTACTTTTTGTTATTGCTTTCATAGGAGCATCCCACTTCTAGTACTAATTACTGTGTCAGTAAATTATCTATATGTAATGTTTCCTTACGACATAATCGTAAAACCTCAGTGGATTTAACAATAGGGTATTCCCCCTAGCCAATATATGCCAGCTACATGCCACCTATAGCTCTTTGTGTTCGCTTTAGGAACCAGGATGAAAAGCCAGCACTTAATTATTACAGCACCATTATGATGTGGCAAAGAGAGGAGCTTTGATCAAAGTCATGCCATAGTTCTTTAAACTTCTGCGCAGAGGTAAGAAAAACCACTTACACTTACATTTCACTTGCCAAATCCAATAATATAACCAAGCCCAAAATAGATTGGATGAAAACTGTAATCTTCACATAGCAGGGGTTCTGTAGTGAAGGATCATGAGTGTATCATACCAAATTTATTTTTTGAAACAATCTCTTTGGTTGATGTACTGAGAATAACATTTAAGAAGAGAAGGTAGAAGCAAGGTAATCTATTAAAATAATATTTAATAATCCAGGTAAAAAATAATGGTGGCCTTAAATAGAATTGTGGGAGGAGCTGAAGAAGTTGGTTTCTGAATATATTTTTAAGGAAAATTCAGTAGGATTTATTGATTGATTACTTACGAGGCATGAGGAAAAACTAGGACACAAGAATGACTTCAAGGTTTAGGCTTAGGCTTACATTTTATAGTTCTCACACTTAGTCAGACTTCCAGGCTTGAGAGCACAGCCTACAAAACTGCTTGACCTAAGACATAAACTGCAAGTGTACAGAGTCCCTAAAACTACCTTCAGGTTTGGTAATCTGCTAGAAGGATTCCCAAAATTCACTGAAAAACTATTATGCTCACTATAAAGAAAGGAAGTAGATCGAATCCAGCTAAATGAAGAGCATTGCACAGAACTGGAGATTTCCATATGCAAAACTTTTATTTTCCTTTCTTATAGAGTCAGAGTGCATTATAATCCTAGCATCATTGTGTAATAATGCACATAGTATTTTCCCACAGTGTTTAGAGCTTTTAATTGGGAGCTCCTTTATGTGGTCATGATTGATTGATTGACCTTGTGGTTGATTTCAGTCTCCAGGTCAACTGATAACACATGAACCAAAGTCCCTACCCTAACTCCTATGGTTTTTCTTATTGACATAGCCATCCTTCACCCTACCAGCTAATATATTCAGTTCCTTCCCTAAACAAAGATACTCCTATTAGAAATGACATGCATTACCTATTAGAAGCCAGGGGTACTGGGAAGACTCTTTGGGCAATACCAAATTCTTTTCTACACAATGCCTATTTCCAAATTAATTACTACATCCAGAGAGACTGGATTGCCCTGTGTTTTTAGAACAATCATGCTCCACTCCCCAGACCAAATTGGAGTGACATTGGTTTTATAAACTATGTCTTTGCAACACAAGCCAACAGTGGAATTAATCTTATTGAGACAACCATATCATTAAGAACAAGTGTTATATAAAGGAAATCAAAAGAGTAATGTGAAAGATAGCAACTTGATTAGAGGGTGGAGTGTGGGTGATGCATACTTTAGTAGACTTATGCTAAATGGCTTTATGAGGAGATGACATTTAATCTGAGTCCTGAAGAATAAAAAGCAAGAAGAGAAGAAAATAATTTAATCATGAATTTAAAAAAAACAGAATAAAAACAAAGTTATTATGTCTGGAGGACAGTAAACTAAGACTGAGAAGTATGAGATTAGAATGAAAATGGGAATAAAAATCATATTATGCAGGGCTGTAGCAGACATTGTGAATGTCCAAATGCCTGAATGCTACCATTTCAGTATGCTCAAACTTCCAGAGGCTCTACATTTCTGTAGAGTATCTACATTTCTGTGCCTGAGGGATTTTGTGCAGGTTGGAGGTTGTAGAATAACACCCACATCCCAACACCTCTCAAAGAGTGACTAAGACAAAAATATTTTTAAAACATCTATAAAAAAAATATCTATACAAGTCCATTTTACCTCCCTTCTTAAGATTGGGACAGCTAGTAATTCTATGATATATGTATTATTTATATTACTTCCTAAAGTTAAACAAAGAGATAAAGTTCCAGTCTTTCTTCTGGTTTCTGGATTATTAACCCATACTTTCTTGGCCCGTTCCCTTTCTGGTATCATGTCTCCACTCATCTATAAGCATTTCTAGTACTTCTAAAAAAAAAAGAAAAGGAACTAAACTGTATTTGTACTTCAATCTTTGTGTCTGGGTTTGCTCTACAGATGGACCCTAAGCTAATACAAATGCAGAATAAAGGAAAATTGTGGAAAGATTTTAAACAACTAAATAATAACATCTAATAAGTACTTCAGAAAAGTTACTCTGACTTCCATAAGTGAAAAGGATTAATGAAGACAAAAGTAAAGCAGAAAAACTAAAGAATTGTTGCAATATCTGGGTAAATGATTTGTGACTTGTAGTACTTTGAATGAGGTTGAGAACAGAGGACATAAAGAGAAGTTAGAAATTCAAAATATATTTTGGAAATAGAACTGACAGGTCCATTTGTTAGGTTGAATTTGTTGAGTTTAGGTAAGGGAATAATCAATATTGACTCCCATATTGCTTGATGGTATTATTTTATAAGATGACAAAATCAGGTGAAGAAAATTTATGTATTTAATTTGGTGGGGGTAATCAAAAGCTTCACTTTGGGCATATATTGTTTGTCTAATAAGACAATCAATGGAGTTGTTGAGAAGGAATTTGAATATATTTTTAGCACTAAGATGAAAGAGCTGAGCTGGAGATTTAAATTAGGGATCTGTCATCTTATAGGTGTTATTCAAAGTCATGGGACTGGATGAAATTGCATATAATATAATCTAGAAAGGCAAGAGAAAAAGGAGTGAATGAACAGATTATTCTATAAGTAGATTTAGATAAGTAGCTAAATTTCATGTCATTCTATAAATTAACAGTTTAAATATAAAAAAATTGAAATCAAAGAGTGTTAGAAGAAAATATTCATATTATGTATATTGGAAGTGAAGAAAGCCTTTTAGGCTCAATGTCATAGTCAGAAACCATAAAGAGTTTGATGATAATCAATCATCATCAGAGAAATGCAAATCAAAACTACAATAGATATCACCTAACAATTGTCAGAATAGCTACAATAAAAAATTCAAGAAAGAACAAGTGTTGGAGAGAATGTGGAGAAAAAGGAATCCTCACGCACTGTTGGTGGAAATGTAAACTAGTGCAGCCACCATGGAAGGGAGTATGAAGTTTGCCCCAGAATTAAAAATAGAAATACCCTATGATCCAGTAATTGCACTACTGGGTATTAACCCGAAGAATGTGAAAACACTAACAAAGGGATATATGCACATTTTATTGCAGCATTATTTACAATAGCCAAACTATGGAAGACGACTGTGTCCATCAATAGATAAGTGGATAAAGAGGTATATGAATATACAATGGAGTATTACTCAGCCACAAAAAAGAATGAAATCTTCCCATTTGCAATAACATGGATGGATGTAGAGTGTATTATGCTAAACAAAATAAGCCACTCAGAGAAATTCAAATACCATATAATTTCACTCATACGTGGAATTTTAAAAACAAAACAAACAAACAAAGGAAAAGAAAGAGAGACAAACCAAAAAATGGACTCTTAACTATAGAGAACAAATAGATGGTTACCAGAGGGGAGACAGATGGGAGAATCGGTGAAATTGGTGATGGAGGTTAAGAGTACACTTAGCATGATGATCACTGTGTACTGTACAGAACTGTTGAATCTGTACTGTACATATGAAACTAGTATAATGTATATTAACTGTACTGGAATTAAAATAAAAAATTAAATTAAATAATAAAATAAAATAAGTCTGATCATTAAAAAGAAAAATATTTTAAATACGTTTTNAATTAAAAGGTAAATATCACAAGGAGAAGATTGTTTTATTATATGTCTGTGTGTATATTTATTTATTTATATAAGAAATTATGAATATACAAGAAGTCAAACATTCCAATAGAAAGAAACATACAATATGAACAAAAATTAATGAAAAGAGGAAACTTAAATCTCCAAACATCATATTCAAAATATAAATAAATAGGAAGGTCAACTATGCTGGTAAAAAAAAAAAAAAAGACTTTGAAGTTAATCAGTTAGCAGATACTTTTATCTACCTAATGGAAAAGTTTTTAAATTATAATATCATATGTTGGCAAGCTTATGAAATAATACACTGATTCTTCACTGATGAAAACGTTATTTGGTATTATTTTCTGGATGGCAACTTTGCAATATTCTCAATCAAAAGTCCTAATGCTTTGTTACAGCAATTTCTCTTCTAGTAATTTATACCCCCCCAAAATAATTAAAGACATATTTTAAAATTTACCCAATCAAAATAAATTCAGAGTTACAATGTGGTAATCTTGGGATTATATTTTTTTTTCTTTTGGGGATATGAAGAGAAGATTCCTAGCTATCATTTTGATATCAATAACAGTAGACAAATCCCTACAACCCCATGTCTAAGCTCACATATTAGGTTAGAGTTGGACTCAGAAATATTCAACATAAAAGTACCTGGAAGAAGAGACAACCTGAAGAAGGAAGGATGTTGTGAAGGATACTAAACAGGGAAGTTTCTCAGGATGAATGCTGGTGATTTCTCCTTAGGATACAATCTTGGGGATTTTGATTTCTAATTGCAATAAAATGCCAATGAGTTCAGAAGACCAAATATTATAGGGACCTTTTAAATAATGAATGTCTACTGCCAATAGAGCCCTGCAAAGTTTGATGATTCCTTAATAGAAGAGATAATCCTTCTAGAAATTAATGGTCTATTAAATGTGTGAGGAAAGACAAGCAAATTCGAGTTTTTTTTAAATTCATACTCAATTTCATGATAAAGTCAACACATAGCTAACATCTAAAAATCCACAAACTCAGATGTAAAGTTTGTGTTAGGTTTTAATTATTTTATCTCAAATTAATTATTTGCCTAAGCAAGTAATAAATGCTTTTAATGCACAAATGTTTACCAAACTGTTATATTCTTTGATATTCTTTGTCATATCCAGCATGTAATAAATATTTATTGTGTGTTGTATATACTACTCTGAACAACTTGCAATTAAATTATTATTGGTAGACTAAACAAATTATTTTCACTCACAGTTAATCCTTAAATTATTAAATACTTTGTTTCTAAACTGTATATATAATTTATAATTAAATGTATTTGAACAAATCAAAGGCATGGCAAACAGAATACTGTTAATGTTTCTAATAGGCACTTCTTTCCTACACATATTCTTTGAAGATAAATGACTTCAGCATAATTTGTATTCTCTGCTTTAACAATTGATAATCTTGTTTAAATAAAGGAGTCTCATACATAAATGCCTTCTCAAATGCTAATTAATGTTAAGGGAAAATTTTAAAGTGGTTTTTTGAAATTAGAGTCTTTTTTAAAAAAATTGCTATAGATCTGTTTCTGAATAAAATATTCCACATAAAATATTTTTTATATACAGCTGACATGTCTAGTTATATGGTTTATGGTTTATGAACTGCACAAAACAACAAGACCAAATGGGACTCACTGGGGAGGCTGTAACCCACCCAAACCTCTGCTAGGCTAGGTCATGTGGGAGATATTGCATCTATCATGGGATGAAAATTCATGAAATGAGTCATGAATGCTAGAGTTCATCCTGATTTAATGTATTTCTGTGCTTGACAGAATAATTGCAAGCATACTTCATAGAATTATTTTCTGAACCATTTTGAGAATAAGTTTCCAGCTAGATACTCTATCACTTCTTAATATTTGAGGGTCTTTCTACATAATCACCACACCAGTAGAAAATTAACATTGATACTTCACTACCAATTAATCCTCAGACTCCACTCAAGTTTCACTGTATGTCCCCAAAACCTTGAGAATTTCACATTATCTTTAGTTGTAACGTCTCTTTTGTTTCCTTCACACTGAGACAGTTCCTCAATCTTTCCTGGACTTCAGTGACTTGGACAGTTTTTAATATCCTACCAATTCAATTGTGAAGGATGTCTCCCAATTTAGGATTGTCTGATGTGCCTCCTGTTTAGAGTCAGGTTACATTATTAGGAATATCACAGAAATGAGGTGTTTATTCCTCTTGTTGCATCTTCTCAGATGACATACAGTTTTAACTTGGCTCATTGCTGATGATTTCACTTTGTCTATTTCATTAAGGTGGTGTCTGTGAGGCCTCTCAACTATAAAGTTACTTTTGTCTTCCTTTTGTAATAATATAGTTTTTTCCAAGGAGGTTGAAGCTATGTAAATATGCATTCTTCTTCAAGCTTTGCTTTATTTATTAATTTTATCAATATAGGCTCAAGGTCCATATCTTATTTTAATCAATTCATTACTATCCTTATTTTGGTGCTTATACCAGCACATTTTGACTAGTTGGAATTTCTTCATGCTGGCTTCTGTGTACCTCTGTTATGTCCTCATTATTCTTTGAGGACTTCTGTGCTTTATGACGCAAAAAAATTGTCCTGGTTGATGTTATAATTTTCTTGCTTAACCCTTACTTAAAAGATCTGGATACTAGATGTGCTTCTTGCTGTGGGAGTATCACTGCTCCAAGGCTCTCTCGTGGAGACAGTTAAGGAATATTTCTAGGTCTATTTATGTATTTTGAAACATTTATACCACTGCATTCATGTCCAATCCAAAGTTACAAGTTTAATTTTAGGCTTCCTTTTTTCTGCTAATTTTAATATATTTTTAAATTAACTGACCGTATTTAATCTCACATGACTACCACCATCTCCACCTTGGGAATAGTTCCCTTCACCACATTAGTGTTTTGACAGTCTATGGTGAGCTACCACTCTCACAAGAAACACCTGTTCATTGTGCTGGACAATAAATCAAAACTTTAAAAAAATTGTTAAAAATAGAAAGATATGAAAATTGTCTTATTTTCCATCAACATAATTGCTCATGCTGAAAACCGAAAAAAATCTATATGCAAGTTCCTGGAATTAACAAATGGGCAGCAAGTACATGAATTCATGACCATTAAACCAAATAATAGGTTTTTTAACATATCAGTAAGGCCATCAGCCAAAATATAATAATAAAATGTGTACAATTCAAAATTGTAGCAACAGCAAAAATATGATGCTTAGACATAAAGCTGATAAAATGGCTTGAAGTGTTCGGTAAGAAAATGTGAAATTTTGTTCTTATGATTCTTATGTAAAATTAAAAGGCTAAAAGAAATTTTCTTAGGCAGTTCTTATGAAAATAAGGAAAACAAAATGAGGAAATAGAATTTGTTGGGGCGCCTCGGTGGCTCAGTCAGTTAAGCATCCAACTTCGGCTCAGGTTATGATCTCACGGTTTGTGGGTTCGAGCCCCACATTGGGTTCAGTGCTGACAGCTAGCTCAGAGCCTGGAGCCTGTTTCAGATTCTGTGTCTCCCTCTCTCTCTGATCCTCCCCTACTCAAGCGGTCTTTCTCTCTCAGAAATAAATAAAACATTAAAAACAATTTTTAATAAAAATAAGAAATAGAATTTGTCTTTTCAAATACTGGGAAAGATTCTAACCAGTAATATAAGTGGTATGACCTCCTCACAGAGATACATAAATTTACCATGGGACTAGAATACAGAACCAAGATATAGCCTACGAATCAGGATTAAATTATTCATATGGAAAAGTAATTAGATCTCTTCCTGGCCATAAAAAAAGGATAGTTAAATTCAAGATATAAAAACACAAAATCTTGACAAAAATTTTGGAAAAAGAGGTAAGAGAGTAATTTTATGTCTTTGCATAGGAAAGACGAGGGACAGATTTTATGCATTTGTATAGGAAGTATAAGGGTAGTATTTCCTTAACATGACATTAAAAAGGCAACAAATGACATATTTTATTTTAAAAATCTGTATAATGGAAGCCACTAAAATAAATTCAAAGGTGATTCTCTTTTGGGAGAAAAATATTTTAATGACAATAATTGATAAAGGAGTCATCTTAATAGGAAGAAACTCTTACAAATTAATGAGAAAAATTACACATTTACCAATACAATAAAAGCAAAAATGTGAATCAGCAGACCACACAAGAACAAACTGAAGTTTGATAAACATAAAGCTGCTAAACCTTATTAGGAATCAACTAAGTGAGGATCCTGGGTTCTGAAACCAGACTTCCTAAGTTCCAAAGCCGCTCAACCACCTACTAGCTATGTACCTTTCAAGTTATTTCTATTTCTTAGGGTCCTCTTTCCCCAAAATAAGAACAGTAACACCACCTAACTTACATATTTATTATGAAAACTAAACACAAAAGACTAGAACAGCACTTGGCACAATGGAACACCTCAGTAAATATGCCTGTTATTACATATAAAGTATGCAGTATCTTCAATAGAATTCAACACTTTGTGGAGAATGGAAAACTAGTCTGAGGAAACAATAGTCTGGTGGGGATTATTAAAAAATACATGTAACATTTATTTTAAGATTTAAAATATATAAAACTACATACTGTGTTGAACTATGAAAATATAATAAATATATCAAAACATAGCAGCGGAGGATATATAGGGTTAGAAAATGAACTTAAATTATGTATATAGCACTGTATTTCTTTAAAATAATAATAAGAGACTTTGGTAAAAAAAAAGTCAACATTTGTTAAATCCAGATGATGGAAACATAGCTGTCTATTATTCACTGGAATAATCTCTGTGTGTTTTAAATATTTTATAATTTAAAAGTTATTTAATGGGTTGAATGCAGAGTATTATTTTTTATATTCCTGTCAGAAAGATTCTTGCTTTATTTTATAGTTATTCATGCACATATTTTGACTCTGCTATTAAATATAATTCCTTGACAACACACGCAATTTCTTTTCTAAATTTTATCCCTTAGCCCTGAACACAGTGTTTGATACCTAACAAGGATGCAATAAAAGTCTGATGAATGACTGAATGTTTTACTGGGCACCAGACATTTAAAATTTTTAGTACAGACATCTGTAAATCATTCACAAAAACACCTACAAAGGACCTTATTTATTTATTCTAAATACAGAAAACAATCAAATAAATATTTTTAAGTGTTAAATTTCTACTTACAATAAGGGAAACAAAATAATTGTTTGTTCCAGAGTTCAAATGCTTTTTCTTCACTTGCTTTTTTAGTTTAAAACAAAACTAAAGGTTTTCTTTTTTATTTATTCATTAAACTCTATATTATATTTTGTTACATCCTAACTCTTACAAAATCACTCCTAGTATTATAAATAAGTGCTCAGAAATTCTCCAACCTCAACTGAATATCCAAGACTAATCAAAAGGAAATAAATTAGAGGCTGCCAACAATGAAAGGGTTTTTAATTCTTTAGTGAATAATTTATGTTTTCCTCTCAACAAAAGCTAAGAATGTAGCATTTCCCCCGCAGGATCAGGTAGTTAATTATTTTTGGCTCAAAACACTTGTTCATTATTTTATTTTATTATAAGATTATTTGTGCAATTTCTTTGGGGTGGAAGGGCTCTCATGATAGAATCATGAATAACTAATCAGAAACAGAAAGGCCTTCCAAAATAAAACAGATCCTGACCAAAAGCTACTCTTGAAAAAAAGAAACTATGTTCCAGGTTGGCTACACACACACACACACACACACACACACACACACACACGTTTAATGAGAGACACCAAACAATGATCTGACCTGAAGATTTGTTTGAGAAAGAAGGATCTAAGATAATTAATTCTTTACTGTTTTGCTTTGGAGTTTGTATTCTCTTTTAAGTAAAAAAATGTGTGAAATAATCATTTTAGCACTGCACATTTTGAATGAAGTTTATTTTGTTTCTTTAATTTCTTCTAAATGCTTGTATGAACTTCATATTTCTCTCAACTTTTTGCTATATTCCCTTATTAACTTTTTCTGCCATAATATATAGAAACCCTATCTACTTTCTACAAAATTTCTACTAATATTCTCTTTCACATAGTTTAATAGTATCTATTATTATATTTCTCAAAAAAATTACCAGCATCATTAAAAATGTTAGATTTAACTAATTAACACACCATTGCTAATAATCCTGTTTTATTTTTTGTGTTGATTAAAAAAAAAAACTATAATATATAGGCACTACCATCAAAAAATCCCCACTAGATATGAGTATTTTGAATAAATCTGCAGGGAAAATTCAAACAAAGATTAAAAGATTAATCTTGCAAAAATTGAGCTTACATGAACCTTTGTGTGTTCTTTAATAATAAATTACCAACTGCCAAAGGCAAATCTGAATTCAAGAAAGGTGAATGGGAAAAAAATCTAATTCATTTTCCTTCTAATGTAATTATTTAAAATATGTTCAGTCAGTTAAAATGATCTGCAGACTTGTTTTACTTATATAATTTCATTTATATCTTTATTTATTGGATAAAAATATATGTATTTAGCATGTAAACTATATCAGTCACTGTTAGACATTGGAATAGAAAGGTCTGTCTCTGCTTCAAAGGAAGGACAAATGAGCAAGAGTTAAAACTATAAGCTGGAATAGGGCAAGGACTCTGTATTTGATTCACTATTATGTATCTAGTGCCTACTACAATGCCTGATACATAGATAGTACTCGATAACTACTTGGTAAATAAATGAATTAAAAGAAAGAAATATCCAATAAGTTAATGCCAAAGCACTTTGAACAGAGAGAAGAGAGTGACTAATTCTGTCTCTGGCTGTCAAGAGTTGACACTATACCAAAAGTGAGATTGATGTCATAATTCAGTTTGAGAAAACAGAGACACATCCTTGGGGAAAATATTTGTCATATATACCATGTGATTCTACTGGATGTACCAATCACAGGAGCTTGACAACCCCTTACACACACATCTAGCCATCCATAGATGGGCACTTGTCCCAAGATCAGGCAATCAAACCAACTTTGGCAAATTGACTCTATTGAAGGCAATTGACATTAACATACCAAAAAAAAACAAAAACAAAACAAACCAAAGCCAAAAAAAAAAAAAAAAAACCTCAAAATGGAAAAAACCCACCACAATATTTTGATTTACAAAAATTTTGGTTTTAATGAGCTGAATTAGGGATGTGGTAGCAGAGAAAAGATGTGGCAGGATCATTAGAAATTCTAATAAGCCAGTTTTATCTCCATATTTGATACTATATAGTAAGAAGGTTTTATGTGAGGACCTTGTAATAAAACCTAATGAAGTAGTTTATGGGTTAAAAGTCCCTATTTTCTCACAGAATCTTTAAAAACCTTCCTTAAGTATTTGTAACATTTGTCAAAGATATTTTCTCTCTTTCTAATTCACGTGCCCTTGGTCTGGTTGTTCTCCTAACAACCAGTCTTCACAATTCCATCCTCCCATTACAGATTCCATCTCTTCAACATCACCAAATTTCCAAACACAACTCTTATCAAATTATTTAATGACTACTGATTGACTATAGTCATTAAATAAGTTCAAATGATTTAGAGTGAGCATCATCTACTATACTCCTGGTATAACAGGTTTCACGAACTATTTGAAATTTTATAAGCATGTCAAATTTTTAATCACTAAATTTCTCTGTACTTCCATAGATTATATTTTCTCTGTCTAGAACATTTATAATAATACTTATCAGTACAATAATAATTGTCAGGGCAGTTTAATCATTTGTTTCTATATCTAACTACCATATTGGATTGGACAGCTTAAGGGGACCACAATGTCCTAACACCTGAATATAATGCAATGCTTAGCAAATAGTGCTTAACACATGTTTATTGATTAAGTTCATTCTCCATCATAAGGAGATTCAGGGCACTTGAGAGACTTGTTGAAGGCTGCATAAATGAAGAGGCTAACATTAGGACACAAACCTCATTATTTCTAGTTTGAACTTCTTTGAGTATATACCTCACTTTCCAAATACCAACAGGCCAGAGGAAGACTGCAGAAACTAATTCAAAGAGAACATGTAGCAGCCTCCTACTGTTTCCACAGATTCAGGCCATTTGTTACTGGGGTCACAGAGAGGGCCGAAGAAGGAAAATGACTAAGATTATGGCTCTTTGCACCCCTATTTTCCGTCTAGTATTTATATCAGTAAATTTTATATTAATTATGAACAAAAAAAGATAAATTGAACTTTTTTTCTAATTAGTTTTTAGTGTTATAGGTGAGTATTGACCCCAAACAGTGACATTAACCTTTTCTCTGCCCCAACAACCACCTTCCTTTTTCTTTATTACATCTTTTTATTCTTATAAGTAGGGTCCTTTGGGTCTTAATAATATAATTTATACATCCTATGTGTTATCTGAATGCTGGGATATTTTTTCTAAATTTCTTGCTTTCATTAATTTCCAGTAAAAAGGCCTGGATTGAACTTTCATCATAACACACTCCAATTATCTCCAGAGTCTTTGGATCAGAAGATGTTGGTCTTTTGGCCTTTGGCAGATTTATTTTTGTCTTTGGCAACTTGTTGTGAACTTTTGAGTCTATACAGTTTCTCTTGGATACCATTTACTCTGCTATCATTCTATACTTAAAAAAAAATACTTCGCAAAGACTAAAAATATCTTAGTTTTAATTTTGTAGTAACTCTTGAATCATAAAAATGAAAATATATTCAATTTATTATTTGATAAAAATGACTGATGAAGGCATTTATTTCACTAATTTTAACTTTAAAATTTTTAAGAAATTCTCCCATTTTATAGATATAAGATGGCATGATTATTAACAAAATGCAATACATATTATGACACAAAAGAGCACAATTCACTAAAGAAATGTACTCAATATGGGCTGCCTTGGGAATTGTATTGTTTTTTTTTTTTTTCCTATTTTCTATATTCTTGAGTCTCTGGCATTAGAAGTCTTGATCCTGAAGGGATGGCCCTTCTCAGTACTAGATTCTTCCAGGAGATAGAAAATAAATTCCTTGCCAGCACACCTTTGATACACAAACCAATCAATCCAGAGCCTACTCTCCCATTATCTCCGTTATCAAACTGTTACATGTACCACCTGTATATCCCCTTGCCCTAAATACCGTAGGGTCAATTACAAGGCAACTAGAGACCATTGCTATAGCCCAGAGACCACCATTTGAAATTATTCAAACTATTCAATCCTAAAGTTACCTAGCACACCTACCTTCCCCTGTCCATTCCTTCTTGAGAAAAATCCAATAAAGGCTCTGGATCATTTCTCCCCTCTAGGCCTTCTGACTCCTGACTGTGTTTGACCTTTCCCTTATGGCCCTGTTTGGTGACCCCTGCCTTGTGTTTCTAGGGACCTGTGAGTATAAGCTTCTTTAATGATAATAATTTCTGTGTCTGTGTATTTCATCATTCTTGATTAAAACAAATCTTCAGTACCTTTTTAACACAGTAAAGCTTATTAAAATAAATTCAAGCTATTTCAGTAGTATATAGGTGACTAGTAATGGATAACATAAAGAGAATAAATGCATAAGATAAAGGATAGAGAATAAATAATTTCTAAAGTAATTTCCAGTTCTCAGAGGATTCTATGATGATACTACCCATGGTTGGCTCAGAATGGTATCTCAAAAAGTTTGTATATAAAGGCAGGAACATCCCTATGGCAGAACCATAGGATGGTGGCTAACTTAGGTAGCTTGGAAATTCAGGGTGACAAAATTTAGTATTTTCTTAAGGAAAGTCGAATGGCTTTCTGAAAAGGAGGGTATATAAGAGCTAAGCAACTAAAATAATTGCAAACTGTGATACATGAGCTGAAAACTGAGGTCAGCTCTGTACTTTGAGTTCATTAACTCTTGGGAAAGGTTTAATATTGGGTGAATGTAGAAACTGCACCATTTACTAAATTATAGTTAGAGACATCAGTATGAACTCATGTTTACCTTAATATAGGTGTTTACATATAGAAATATTTAAAGGTACTTGCATATGAACAGGTTAGTGTACACATATACATTTTTTTGTTCTGTCAGCTGAGATGATCTAAAAGAAATAATATTTCAGTCGCAAAGAGCACATCTGATCCCTGGATCTTGGTTTCTAATGCCATTCTTCTAAAAATGCCATTCTCCTAAAAATGCCATTTTCCAAGGCTATGTGGAGAAATGGCTGATTCTAAAACTTAGGCAGGGAATATACAAGATGAACCTGAGCATCTTGTAGTTCCAGAAATTAAGAAAATGGATAAAAAAATAATAAAAAGCAAGAATGCCTGAATACATTAAAGGGACAAACGAAGTTAAGTGAAAATACTGATGGCCAAAGCTAGAATAATTTGAGCAAGAAGAAAGTAGTATTGGATTATAACCCAAAGTACAAAATAAATATTCATGAGTCCATACTGAAATAAAAGAATACTTGAATAAATAAATAAATTGGGACAAAGAAACAAATTTCAAGTATTTTATGTAGATACCTATCTTTCAAGGAAATGTTGCATATCTCTCCATTCCTTAAGTGTGGTCCTTGCTTAATGACTGCTTTTCAGAGTATTGGGGGGAAAATAATTTTACAGCAGAGAAACCTAACAATATAGAAACCTAACAATAAATCTGATTTATAATAAAATATATATTTGGTCTTCATTTCTGATTCTGGCACAGAGTTCCTAAAACCCTTAGAATTTCATAAGTGATAAGAGACATAAAGGTGTCTTTTGTTATGTTAATGAAGTAACCTTTGAATCATACTCAAGAATAGGGACTGGTTGCCAGTAAAGCCAACCACATGATTAGAGGGTAGAACTTTCAGACCTACTCCTAGACATCTGATGAGGAAAGAGGGGCTGGAGATTGAGTTCAATCACCAAGAGCCAATAATTTAATCTATCATGTCTATATAATGAAGCTGCTATAAAAAAACTCAGAAGAACTGGATTTGCGGAGTGATGAGCTACAATGGTTCCGTATGCCATTGTGCTCACCCCAAACACCACAGGACAGAAGCTTGTTTGTTTAGAACCTTGCTCTATGTATCTCTGCATCTGGCTGTTGATTCATATCCTTTAATATCCTTTGTAATAAGCCAGTAATCTAGTGAGTAAACTGGTTTCCTGTGTTCCGTGAGCTGCTCTAGCAAATTTATCAAAAACAAGGAAGGAGTTCTGGGGTCTTATGATTTATAGCCATTGGGTCAGAAACACAGGTAACAACATGGACTTGTGACTGGCATCTGAAGTGAGATAGCATCTCTAGGTAGATAGAATCAGAATTGAATTGTAAGACACCCAACTAGTGTCAGAAAAGTGGTTGATGTGGGGGGGAAAATCCATCACATGGTGGAACCAGATTGAAGAATAGTAGTACTTTTGATATGATGTAATGAAAATGACATTTTGTCTCTGTGATCTTCCTCCCTCAAATCCATAACCCCAGTCTGATCATGAGAAAAATATTATATAAATCTTAATTAAGGGACAGTCTACAAAATACCTGACCAGCACTATTCAAAACTGTCAAGGTCATAAAAAAACAAGTGAAGTCTGAAAAAAATGTCACAGCCAAGAGGAGCCTAGGAGACTTAACTACTAAATATAACATGGTATCCTTCATGGAATACTGAAATAGTAATAGCCTGTTAAGTAAAAACCAAGGAAATCTGCATTCCCACCAGATGTGGGTAAGTGTTCCAATTTCTCCATCTCCTTGTCTTGTCTTTTGATATTTTGTTTTGTTTTGTTGATAATACCTATCATGATGAATATGAGGTGATATTTCATTGACTTTCACTTGTCTCGTGATTAGTAATGATGAACACTTTTCGTATTTATTAGCCATTTACATATCTTCTGTGGAGAAATGTCTATTCAAGTACTTACTTCATTTTTTAAAAATTGAGTTATTAATGTTTTGTTATCGACTTGTAAAATTATATATATATAAAACTATGTTAATATTTATGTAGAAGATTGACCCTGTACCAGATACATGGTTTGCAAATATCTCCCCCCAATTCATAGGTTCTTTCCCTCTGTTGATTGTTTCCTTTGCTATGCAGAAGCTTTTTAATATGATGCCGATTTTTTTAGTTTTACATAGGCTTGAAGAAGTGCATTTGTTTGTTTTGGTGAAGCAGGGGAGATTACTTTTGTGATCCCAACAACTCCACTTATTCTAACAACACATTCTACCTCCAAGCTTCCCCTCCAGTATGCCACAGCAGGAAAGGCTGCAGAGGCACTAAGATGCCAAAATGTTAATGCCCTTCGCAATTGTGGTCTCAAACAGGGCCAGAACTCCCAGGTAAGTCACCCTTGTTTTGGGCATTCTCTTCTTTGACACCACTGTGAAATACAAATACCATCATTTTCTATGCATGTCTATTATGGAAGGAATAAAGGAGCTCTTTTTGGAAAAAAAAAATTCTTTGGGAGAAGAAAACTGCTATTTAGCCTTGATATGCTTCTATTAATAACTTCACACTGAGGAACAATTGTTCATGTCTACTTTTGAGACAATTGAATTAATATTTCATTAGTTAGTAGAAGACCTAGATATTGATAGGGAAAATACAATGTTAAAGCTGACAGGGATATTGAGATTTTATCAGATGTTTACTGAATGTATCCTAAATTCAAGACAATTTTCAGTTTATAAATAGATATGATATATTTGCTATGATCATCAGTGAAAGGAATCAAATACTTGTACTACTTTACTATTACATGGCTTCATACAGCATTGTACTACAACTGATGGAGCCAAGTTAGTGTCTATACCTAAAGTTGTTACTTGGAAATAAGAGAGAGGGAGAGAAAAAGAAGTAGAGGAGAGGAAGAGAGAATGTTATTTTTCTACATTCCAGTTATTTCTCATCCAAACATGCCATTCTATAAATCCATATAGTTTTGGACAACATACTCACCTAGGATAAACATCTGATGCCTGGAGATATCTACCAAATAATGCATAAGCTGGGTTTAGCTATTGAGTTTTGATTTCAGAGACATTATAAAATACATTCTATGAGGTTCAGGTTAACCAAAAAGATTACCCAGTGGTTCTTGGATTCTGAAATAAACATACAATAGGCCAGACAGAAATTGTCAGCCTGTCATTATAATACCGGCTGTTAACAACCACAATTAAGGCAGACTACATATCAATTATTATTTGTCTGGAACATCAACTTCCCTAAGCATAAAAGGAAGTGAGGCAGCCTGCATTACTGTCTCCCATCTTCAACTAATTAGTACTGTTTTTAATGGCTTCATCTGCCCAGGATCAATTGTCTAATAGGAACAGTGCTCTGTCAGTTAATAAGGTGAGGAACTGTAGAATGTGATTATGTCTGGCTCCAAAATAGTGCTTCAAACAACACTAAAACAATCATGTGACAGAAAAATAGACTAATAGACTCGGGCAGTATTTTTTGTGTAATTCTTGAAAAACATAGTGTTCCAGTAACATTTATGGAAAAATTAAAAAGGAAAAAATTTGAGAAAGAAAAAAGTAAAGGCATATTCAAACAAACACAAGACCATATATACATGTGCATGTGTACACAGACAAATAGATATATAGTCTCTAAAAACTTCTGTTAAGAGAAAAGCCAGCAGTATTATAAACTGGCATTTAATGACTATTACCAGGTAGTGTTGATGTGATGATGAACCCTATTTTCCAAAATTGCTTTTAGTAAAAGTAAACTATTCTGTGGTTGTGATGATTGTAACATAAACTATATTCATTTTCCAGTCACCAAAATGCCACTCAGTGAAGAAATAGGGACTGATGATATTCACTTTATTCAACTGGCTCTTATCATCTACTATTATACTTATATAACAACTTTGAGTAAATGTGCTAAACAATAGACTGTCTAACATAGGTATACCTAAAAATATTAACTCATAATATTTGAGCTTCCTAAGCTGATGTGGAGTTGGGCTCATGAAATGAACCAAGACAAACTGAGTTGAATGACAGAGAAGAGTTCTTATCTTGAAAGGTAGTATATGCAGTGGCTAAGGGCATGGGTTTAAAAACCATATGACCTGAGCTAAATCCTAACACCATTATGTACCAGCTTATATAACTAGGGCAAGTTAATTTACTTCTCTCTATGTCAGTTTCCTTATCTGTAAAATGGGGGTGATAAAAATAGCATTTTTATGAAGATTAAATAAGTAATTCAGGAATTTAGGGCACAATCTGTAACAAAGGAAGCATTACAGAGAGTTTAGCTATTAAGATTATTAAAAAATAGTTTATCTTAATCAATTAGTTGAGCACAGACACTGACAAAGGTATCTTCTGAGCCAATATCCCATCATGCATCCATTCTGTAGCTTGTCAACAATGCAACAACAGTCTGATTAACTAAAATTTTTACAGCTTGAAATTTGCCATTTCTCTAATACTGTGGTTTTCTAAGTGTTATTCCCTACACAGAAGTATCAGCACTATCTAGTAACTTCTTTAGATATGCAAATTATCAAGTCCCACCTAGGCCCTACTGAATCAGAAACTTAAAGGGTGAAGTCCAACAATCTGTTTTTAAAAGCTCTCCAGGTGATCATCTGTACACTAAAGTTCTAGTACTGGACTAATAAACCCAAAAACTCCAGATGTGTTCCTCCTTACTAAGAGATTAATGAATTCTAAACTACTGAAAATACAGGTTTCTTATCAACTGAATAATATAGTGTTGTTCAAATTAACTTAAATTTTACCCTGAATCCAAAGCTATTAACTAAAACCTCTAGCTCTAGCTTGAAAACATTAATGCAGTCATGCATTAACAAAAATCTAGAAAAAAATAAATAATTAAATTATGAAAAAATCACTTCTATTTTGAGAACTGGGATGAGATATGCTATGCTACATAAATTGGTGTAAATAATTGTCATGAGCCAGCTTTTAATTAACTAATTACTTAATAAACCCAGAGCCCAAGTTCTCTTAGCTTTTATGAAAATATTTAACATTTTCATATTCATGGCTCTCAGAATACACAACCTACTATAGAAATGCTTATGACAATGTGGCATCTGTTGACCATATCTGTGCCTGAAAAATTGCTGTATTTAACCTGAACAGTGTTCCAAAAATCAGGAAACTTCTCACAAAAAAATTAGAAACACTTCCTTTTGAAAAATGATAAGATCTAGGGATACTAGGCTTACTGTACCACAAATCCTCTCTAGGGATAAAAAGCAGCTGCTTTCTGGGGTTCTGAGTTTGATGGCCTCTAGCTTAGCTGAATTCACACATCTTTTCTGTCTGAGCACTGCAGGCATCTGATGTGCTCCATCCTAAAACAAGCCTGACACAGAAACCCTTGTAAATGCCAGATCTTTTCCCAAGCCATCTCTCTTTCCCATTTCTCCACTGGTAACCCACTAAAATCTATCACACACACACACACACACACACACACACACACACATCATCCTAATGGTTTTAGTGAGGGATGAGGAAATAGTGTATAGATAAAGTTTTAAATCTATGTACTCTCATTGCCATTACATAAATAGTCAACCAGTGAGGCTATCTCTCTAGATTGCCTGAAGACTAACAGAAGAGGAAACTGATGCACAACTGAAAGTCTCTTCCTGGAGTCCACATCAACTACTGGAATTGGTGTTCTGACAGTGAAAACCTAGATTTGACCACTTCAGAGTCAGAATTTTTTAAATGAGGTCAGGTAAGTGTAAGAAATGAATTAAATCAAAATGCATGAAGTATAACGTATAGAATTAATTTTTATCAAGTTTTTTTTTCCCAAAAAGAGAATTATTTGCTAGAAACGGCAGTTTAGATATCTCTGGAAACTTTGGTTTTAATACTAGTCCAGCTGTGACTGGCTTTGTGGATTTGAGCTAGTCATTTAACCTCTTAGGCCCTCAGAGTACTCTTCTATAAAATGAGGAGGCTGGGCTCAGGTACCTTCCAGCTCTCAAAGTCTATTCTGTGATTCTAGGATGCTGGGGGCAGACCATTCATTTCAGTTTTTTGTATAAATGACATCCAGTGTCATGAAATAATGTATCAAGAGCAGCAGCAGGGTCTTTCTATCCTGAATTTGGTTTGAAGCCAGCAGATGGGGTTGCCTGAATTCATTTTCTTTCTTTGGTGAGGGGATAGGTTTGATGACCTAATGGGCCTTTTCCATCTCTTGTATCTTTGATGAGGCTACTAGGCCTCTGGGTTGGGAACTGCAAAGAGTTACCGTGGTGAATTCTCCTTTGTAGTGATTTTCTCTTTTTCATCATGTGTGACATTTTTGCAATTGTGCTTTGATTCAGATTATATCCACTACATAGCTCAGTGTGCTAGTGAGCTGAGACTTTGCTAAGATATAGATGCCCAAGTATAGAAATTAAAAATTACAAGCTCAAGTATTGCTGCATGCTGTTTATATGCATTATTTGAAGTAGCTTGTTGTAGTTCAGTGAAGTTCCATAATGGTCATATGAGCTTCAACAAAAATAGTTACATATATTTTTTTCTGTATAGTAGCTAACTGATAAATTACTACAGCATTCCTTTCCCTCCTTTTTTCTTGTTCCTTTGAAAAATTTCTTAGATGCGTATTCCCTCATGTCCATTCTAGGAAATAAAATAGATATTCCATGAAAACTGACTAGTTGTAAAGATAAATTTGCTTACAGCAAAATGAAAAGAAAAAAAAATTAAGTTCTTCCAGGAAATAAAAGTTCAGGAAAGAAGCAAACAAATTGCTAAAACATTTCACCATTAGAAATTATGTCCTACAGCATTCTAAACAGTGGTGAAGAGAAAAATACAAAAAAGATGGGCAATTATACAGAAAGTAAAGCAAAACCATTAAATTTTCAGAGATAGAAAATAGTCTCAATTAAATCTAACTATTAATTCTGAAAAAAATATATATATACATATTGGCTTCTAATTCTGTAAGCAATTTAGAAAAACACTAAAATCCTTCAATATTTCAGAAATCTTGCCCAAACCAACTACAATGCATAGAAGATGAAGTTGAAAGAATAAGAGGGGACACAAAAGGAAAATCTTCAAAGAAAAGGGAGATTGAAAACTTTACAACTATGCTCTAAAATGAGTCACAGGACACTAAACGGACTGAGCCACCCAGGCACCCCAGTTATGAAAAATTCTAGAAATGAGGGGCACCTGGGTTGCTCAGTCAGTTAAGGATCTACTTCAGTTTAGGTCATGATCTTGGGGTTCGTGAATTTGAGCCCCACATTGGGCTCTGTGCTGATAGCTCAAGCCTGGAGCCTGCTTCAGATTCTGTGTCTCCCTCTCTCTTTCCCCCTCCCCCACTCATGCTCTCTCTCTCTCTCTCAAAAATAAATAAACATTAAAAAAAATTGTTAAAAAGCATTCTAGAAATAAAACTTGTCAAAGGATGAAACAGTGGAATTTTTTCTTTTACCACATTCTCCCTTACACTAAGAATGATTAAAACACTATAAATAACTAAGAATTCAGTTCATGCTATTCAGAGGGCATGATAAATGTGTTAATAGTAAATGAACCGAACACAATTTTCAAATACAATTATAGTTACAAATGTCATATTCTATCTCTATAAAAGTTAATTAAAGTTCAAATAGAAAAACAATAAAATCTTTAAAACTCTGTAAGTTACTTCAATGCTAATGTGTGTCAATAAGATAAAAGCAATTTTAGTAATAAGTCTTTCATTAGAAGTAATCTTAGGAAATACCAAGATTGTGAGGATACATGTACACAAATATATCACACACATACCCTAGGATATTATGTCAGCTCACCATTGAAATTATGGTCTGTTACTCTCTAGTTTGTATTAAATGTTGACTTTCATTCTTCTAGCTTTAAGATAGATGTTTCTTTGTTAATGAAAAATATTTTTACTTGAGGACAAACATGAATATTAGAATCAGATTCATTGGAAATAGAAAGTAAAGAATATTAACATTTAAATTAGGCAAATAATATATGCTTGACAAAGAAAGTTTCCAGTGAACCCCTTTGTCTCTATCTGTTTTTCTACATTAAAGTAATGGTCAATAAATGTAATTTCCTATGCCAATGAATATTCTAGATGTTAGTATTAGTTTTATGTCCCCTGGTTTCCTTGACATTCATTAAATTTTGCCAAGGGATTTCATTATTTTACACAAAGATATGCATCAGAGCAAGTCATTGATAGACACAATACATGAAAATTTAGTCAGTTATCTTTATTCCCCACCAAAGAAATCACATTGTCCCAGCAGTGAGAAATAAGTTTCTTCCAGAGCAATAAGGAATCAAATTATACCTAAGTAATTCCATTATAATTTTAAAATTCAAGTCCTTTTTAAATTTTATAGTACTAAATTAAACTATAATTATGTTTAATTAAATTGGAGTCAACATACATTTTGAATTACTAGCTGTATAGAAAATGATAATCCAAATAATTCAGCTAATAAAACCCCTTTCTGTAAAATAAAAGAAAGAAAAGAAAAGAAAAAAGAACAGAAAAAGTGATGAAGAAGAAATAAAACCCTGCAAATTGAGTCACATATCATCAAATAAACATTTGAGAATACGTTAAAACATATCAAATCAAAACTTTAAGAACTAATGCTACAAATAAATAGAATGAAAAAAGATAATAAAATAAGAGATAACTGAACTTGGGAAAAAAGAGAAAAGGTGACAGAAACAAAGATTGAATTCTAAGATAGTAAAAAAACAATAGAGTTGAAAACAAACTTACTAAAGAGCATAGCATAGAATAAAAATGATAAAACAATCAAGAGAGATATAAATATAAAATGGGGAAATAAGTAAAAACGATCAAAGAGAAAATGGCTGAAATAAAGCCTAACCAAAGAAGATCCAATGTATGCATAATTGGAGATATTAAAGAAGAAAAAAAAAAACAATGTAAGAGAAGTAATAGTTTTAAAAAACAATGTAAGAGAAGTAATAGTTTTAAACTGTGATTCAAGAAAATTTTCTATAAATAAAATGAGAAATAAGCCTAAATAATGAAAAAGCTATATTAGTTCCTAGGCTGTATAATAAGTTAGCATAAATTTAGCAGCTTAGAACAACATATAGTTATTGACTATATGTCACAATTTCTGTGGGTCAAGATTTCAGGCATGGCTTAGTGAGTCCTTAGCTCAAGGGGTCACAAGGCTATAACAAAAGTTGAACTATGTTCTCTTCTAGAGGCTCGACTAGGAAGAAAGTGTTGGCAGAATTCACTTCCTTGCAGCTATATCACTGAGGGTCCCAGCCTCTTCATTGCTATCAGCCAGAGATCACTTTGGGTACCAGAGACCACCCCTAATTCCTGCCACATGATATTTCCACAAACATTTCACAACATGACAATTGCTTCTTCAAATCCAGTGGGAGAATAAGAAGTTTCCAGGCAAGATGAAGTTTAATATACCATAACAAAATCCTGGCAGTGACATATCATCAAGTTTGAAATATTCAATGAGTTGGGAAAAAAGTCACAGGTCCCATCCACATTCAAGGGGATGGAACTATACATGAACATGAATTTCAGAAGAGGGTCTATAGAGTCTGTCTGCCACAAAGGCCAACTGGGTTTGAAAGACTTAATCTGTAACAGGCTAAAAATAAGTTAGATAATTACCTCTTAAGATTTTATTTTCATTTTAGAACAGTTGGACCTCAATTACACAGGGGTTAAATGGCTCATCCAATATGCAGTTAATGTCAAAGCTAAGATTTAAATACTAATCTGCCTGATTCCAAGTCAGTTAACCACTGCACTTAACTGCCTCAGATTATTGTTTATTGAGCATTTAGGATGTGTTACAAACTAAAACTCCATTCTTTTTGATATAGTTATAATTCTCTATGGCTATTTAAACATACTTCAGTCCTACTACATACACAATTGATTTAAGAACACTCCCCTCATTTTAGAACAAAGCTGACTTCTCAACATTTTATAGTAACCATTTTATGTAATAAAAGTTAAAGAGTTATAAAGTTGTAGATAGGAGGAAAGTAAAATATCATTGCCAGCTTTTTTGAAAAAAAAAAGCTTAAATCTATATGTGAAAATCTAGAAATTTATGGTAATAAAAACTGAAACCATGATTTAAAATAGTTAATTTCCTGAAATGAATAGTTGCTCTGAAAATGGGTAAAATAATTTTTAAAAGGGATACCACTGAAACAGTACAACAATACAAACAAAATCCCTTTGGCCTCTAAAATAAAATAATGAAGACCAGAAGTGAAGAATTATTGTAAAGCACAAAGATTTTCTCTCAGTGTAAAATCAGATGAGAAGAGTCAAGTGCCATATACATTTGAAGTGAATGAGACACACCTTAGTGATTGTAGACTCTTGTCCTGCTGCAACCTCTGAACAAAATAATGGACATCCCAGAACTAGTCTTGAAGCGACTCAACACCTGGCACTCAAAGGAAATTTTCTAGTTCTTCAGAAGGAAAACAAAGAGAAAACCCAGATATCTGAAGTTAATTCTGTATGATTACTCAAGCTAACAATTACCACAATGACAGTTAATATGGATACTTCTGAAAATGCTAAAGTTAGACATATTCAACATGTACACACACATACACCAAAAATACACTGGATCCAATGCCTTTCAATTCATTAGTAGAGGAAGGTTAAATTCATAAATTAATTTTAGTATATTATATATTATATTATATAGATTATATAATGTCATTGTTAAGTCACTAATAATTAAACAAAAGGCTATGCACACAATTGTGTTCTTAGTACTAATATGCTGGTCCAAAAAGCATGGTCAGTTCAAAGAGGAAAGGGATATGGATCAGAGAAGACATATATAAGCAGACAAGCAAGTTAATGAATACTCATCAGATGTCCCTAAGTCTTTGGAAAGTTATACTTACAAAGAGGTAAGTATTCTGGAAGCTACTTCATGTCAAGATATATGATGAAGAATAAGGTGGCATGGTTTTTATGTGGTATTCTATTAGCCAAATAACATCATAAATACACTATGTAATATAAGGCCTTGATTAAGTTCTGTAAGCAAATATAAGCCAAAAGTAAAGTGATATAATTTAAAGATTGAGAATACGGCAAAATTTAGAATGCATACAGATACACTAAGAGTCTGTTTGTGGCCTCCTTCCTAAGCCCTCCTTCAGAGCTAGATGGCTGGATTATCTACTTTTTATATCTCTTAGTAGAGTATAACTAGATTATACACATACCATCTTTTACTTTATATCCTCCTTATATAATATAAGACTTGGTAAATAATATCCACGAAATAAATGTTTACTTATGAATCAGATTATGGCTTAACACATGATTACTAAGCATAAGGTTTTGCTTTAGAACATCAGATCTTATGCACTAATAATGTACAATTTTAAAAGACTACATTTGAGGGCAATCACAATGCAGGTTGCAGGACAGAATATGCCCTCTCTGCATTCTGGCTTGGAGTATGAGGCCTAGGAGAACGGAGCTATTCATACCTATTTCTTCCAGAATCACCAATAATCTAGGTCACTCTTCTTGGTTTAAGAAGAGTTGAGACTGGTAGAAAGCTAAGCCCCATGTGTTGTTCTAGCTAAAGTCTCTCCACCATGGGAATAGGAAGGCAGGGAAATAAAGGCTGTCCTTTCATCTTTACTACAAGGTGTTAAGGCAGAGATGGAACACGAACTGGGATTCAAGTCTGTGCTTTTCCTTCTGTCCACCTAACTCCATTATGCATTGAATAGAATGGAATGGATTGAAGAAAACACAACGTACAAGATGAGATCTCAGAAGAGAGGTTAAAGAGAGATAAACCTACTCCAATTCCATTTTAGTAAATTCCTGAAACTAAAACACAAGAACAAAAATAAAACAAACAAAAAACTGCGGCAACGACTATAATTATCACCAAGGTTAGTTCAACATAATTAACAGCAAGTAGTCTTTTAGGCAGCAAACATCCCAAAGTCTAACATATATTAGATGCACAAAAAATATTTATTGGATGTGAAATAAACTGATTCCATAACAACTTATAAGACTAAGAAACTACTGCTCTTACCAGCACTAAGATAGGTAGTACTTATAAACTCATGGCAAAAGTAGAGATACATCAGTAAGCACTAATCACTATGATTACTAGAAGATCCCTCAGTGGAAAAAACACATTAATTTTACAGTATCTGCAAAACTAATTCCTGCAGGATAATTTAATTTCTTATTGTCTATTCACCTATGTCCACCTCTCATAGAAATAAGAATCATTACATATGTGGTGCTAATAGTCATAAAAATATTTTTAAACATTAGTTATCAGGGTGCCTGAGTGGCTCAGTTGGTTAAGTGTCTGACTTCAGCTCAGATCAGAATCTCGCAGTTCATGAGTTCGAGCCCCGCATTGTCTCTGTGCTGACAGCTCAGAGCCTGGAACTTGTTTCAGGGTGTTGCTGCTGGTTTACCGTTTTTTACTGAATAAAATGAAAATTACAGAAGTGAGGAAAGAAGGAAGGAAGAAAGAATAGGGGGAAGGGGAAGAGAAAGAAGGTAAATGACAAAGAGAGGAAGAAAGGGAGGAAAGGAAGAAGGGAGAATAGGAAGAATAAAAAATGAGTGGAAAGAAAGAAAAGAAAATATTGCATTCACATGTAAGGATATCCATTCCTTTTAACATGTTCTACTATGACTTATCTTTGGGAAATAAATAATTTGTAATTCACAATAAAACCTTTTAATAACAAATTTGGGAAATTCCTACAAGTCATTATAATTTTATCAGGTTAATATTAAACCTGTTCTGTTTCCACTCTACATAACCATTAATGCAACCACCAAAACTGAAATGACAAAAAGCCAAGAAATGTATGGTAACAATGCATGACCCTAAAAAAAAGTCCCTTTTTCTAAAACTAGAACTGTGTGGATAGTTTATAATATTTAAAAAGTAGTCTCATATGTGTTTTTTTATTTCTGAAAAACATAATATATATGGAAACTGTTAATCTGTATTTATAAATTCCTCTAAAATCTCTTCAATCTGGCTACAACAATGTCTCATCCTGCATAGCCTTCTTAGAAGGTGACTTCCAACTCCTTCTGTCGGAGGTTAGGTCTATGTTTCCTCTCCTTGAATCTGGGCAGACCATGACAGATGTGGAGCTTATGACTTTTGAGGCTAGACCATAAGAGGTGGATATGGCTTGTTCCTGCTTCTCTTGGTCTCTTGTTCTAAGAATCCTGCCACCATGCAGTGAGGAAGCCCAAATAGCCTATGGGGGGTCATGTGAAAAGGAACCAAAAAAAACAGAGACAAACTGCTCTGAACCCTACCCAAATTGAAGAAAATTAATCAAAATAAACTGCTGTTGTTTTAAGCCACTAAGTTTTGATGTGGTTCATTAGGTAGAAATAGATAACTAGAACATCATCATGTGCAAATGCTTTAGCTTCCATTCAAAATTGATTGGAATTCTTCAACCTGCCTAGTGATACAATCACTAGGGATTACAATCATCTCCAGTTCAGAAAGAGAACCCACTAGAAAGGCACCTTAAAGAATAAGGATTTTCTGGGGATCCGGAAGAAAAATGTATTCTAGGCAGATGGCTCAGCACATACAAAGCTACAGGATGTGACAAAAAGATGACAGAAAAGATGACTTAGAATTTCAGTATTGAAACCAATGGGGATTGTGATGACTCGAGTGAGAAAGGGCACAGATCATCAAGAGTCTGGAAATGATACTTAATATTTTGATTTTTATTATGTAAACAATTAGAAACTACTGAAGGATTATAAATGACAAATCATGTTCTTTATGAAGAATGGAATAGAGGCAGGATGAGAACAACAATAATAAAAGATACAGAGTTTGAAGGCAGTTGAAATGATCCAGGCCAGAAATAAAGAAGCAACGAGACAGAAA
Organism: Crocuta crocuta; assembly: GCF_008692635.1. Classification (NCBI taxonomy): domain Eukaryota; kingdom Metazoa; phylum Chordata; class Mammalia; order Carnivora; family Hyaenidae; genus Crocuta; species Crocuta crocuta. The sequence goes on from NW_027527808.1 coordinate 960,671, forward strand.
AGGAATAACAGATTGTAGTAGGCTGTAGAGAAATAATACAGGGAAAAGCATGGGAAGCACAGTGTAGAATCACTTCACTACTTGTTTAAGTGACGATTTGGATTGTGACTGTCATTACACACAAGGAATAAGATGGAGAAGGAGCATGGTGGGAAAGACAACACAGTACAAGGTAGATAGTGTTGGGAGAAGGGTATGACAAGTTCAAATTATGATTTGGTAACTGCATACATAAGCCTAAGGTCCGGNGTATTCCAGTATCTGTATATCTGTATATATATATACAGATATATATGTATATATCTGTATATATATATATGTATATATCTGTATATATATATCTGAACATATCTTTCCCTGTTGGTTTTACCCTACTTTCTTAATGTGGACTTTTAATACAGGAGGATCTGACCTGAAATCACAACTAAGGCAAACATAAAAGAAAAATAAATAAATAAAACTGAAAATAATAATGATCTAAAATAGAAGGCATTTCTGAAATCTAAAAGTTTCAAATTCAAAAACTAGAAGCTCATAAGCAGTCAAGACAACTTCTCTCAAGCTTGCATATTTTTTTCATATGCAGCAAGTACATGCAGAGTTATAGGCAGCCCACCAAAGAGGGTTAGGACATTTTTATAGAACAAATGTCATTGAAAAGACATAGAAAAGTTGTTTACCATGCCGTATGACTCAGATCCAGTCAAAAGGAGAGAGTTCTTAATGTAGATTAAAAATGACCACCCACAATCTTCAGACAGTCATAATTTGGAACATAGCTCAGTATATGTGCTATGGTACAAAGAAATACTTGTTTCAGAGTTACCAAGATTAAATGGACTAGGCTTTATATTTGGAAATAGTAATATAACAAAAAATTTACTATTAATTTTTTATGTATTTACTACTATGATAAATATGGTAATTACACAAGCTCATCTAATCATCACAGCCATATTAAGAGATAAGTACTATTTTTAATTCCCATCTTATAGAAAATTGAAGTTTATTCACAAAGGTTGAATAACTTATTTAAGACCATATACCTACTTAATAGAATACATAGGTTTTAAGGTTATTTTAATCCAAATCACTACTTTATAATCTGAATTATGTAAATTGTTTGAGACTCCTTTGTTTCTTCTATAAAATGAGGTTATATTGACTGACTTGTCATAGGACTTGAGATTTTGCATGTGACTAACCCAGCACAGTGCATGACACATATTTTGTACTCTAAAATATTATTTTGACTATTCTGATGTTGATGAAAATTATTATTATAGTCATTTGGAGTAGATGCAGATCTTTACAAATTTTCTATATATGGATCCGAAAAGGAATAGATGCATATACATTTGTAGTCAGTATGATCTGGATTATATGAGTAGTCTACTTATCACAGGAAAAGAAAAGTGTTTCTTTATATCTTCCTATAAAAATATACTAATCTGCTATTTAATTAAAATCAGTCCAGATATGCTTGTGAGTCCAGTAAACAGTAAGGCATGGAGACAAAATGGAACAATGTAAAACAACCTTTAATACCAAACATACATGAAGCTCAAGTGAAGGAGAATAGCCTTTCTCAGAGACCATCAAATGCTATTTGATGAGCAAACTGTGCAAAACACCATGGAAGGGAAATATCTTACATTCCTCCTTGGCCTTTTGGCTTAGATCACATGTGGAAAATACCTTACAAAAGAAATCAGACAAAGAGATATAAGAGGAATATAAGAAGATGGAAGAATATATTTGAAGATAAAATTTGATACGACACACATATTGCATCTATGTGCCGAGATAGTACAGAGCAATCGAATGATTGGAAATAAATGGAGTTATGCCAAGGTAAAAGGATAAGCACTCCTATTGTTGAAATACTGATATTGATTTGGATAAAACAACTTTGTGGCCACAGACAGAAAACATACACAATTTTTGCATTTTTATTTGAATAATGAAATCACCAGAATTCTTTTGCTAAAAAGATAGGCACTTAAACCAATCCGATTGAAGTAAAAAGGAAATTTGTTAGTTAGTATAGCTGGGAAAAAACCCAAAAAACAAACAAATGAAAAAACTAATGTGATTCAGAATATTATAGACTATCTCTTGTTTTTACTGTTTCTCTTTGCAAACTGGTCTCATTCTACCCAGCTGCAGACAGATGCTTTACATGTTGGGGAAATGTAGCTAGTATAGATTTGGTTCAGCAACCTCAGTAGAAAAAGAATGTTTTATTCTTCCATCATCTGTAAGTATTCCCAGGAAAGATGCTGAGTATGCATTCATGTACATCATCATTCATTCAACAACAACAACAAAAAGGCTATTTTTGTTTGCTTACATACATCTATCATAGTTTCCCCAAAATAATAAAGAAGATTTTAACTTAGAGTAATGCCCATTTATTTTCAAGCCCATGTTTTTACCCAGAGAAAATTATCAGGTTTTATCAGAAGGTTAAATTACTAAGCTACTGCTGAAAGTTTTATATTATGCTGCCCATGTGTCCAAGAGATTAATGGGTATGTGAGTTTATTAGCAGTAAATTATTAAGATGCTATTAAGGCAGCCTTGATGGACATTTGAATTACCCAATTATCATGTACACTATGAATACAGTAATTTGTAAATAAGTGAACACAAAACAATTTTAATAACCACATAATTCCAAGAAAATTTAGTTACCACATTCAAATTTATATCGCTCCTTGATTATTTCACTGCCATCACCAGAAAGGGCAAAAAGAAGAAGTTAAGGCTGGAAATAAAAGTACAAGTATCAACTTGTGAGGATTTTTTTTATGACAAGGCTTTAGTAGCTGAGGTATTGATATAGTACATTTCCACTTCTGACATGACAGGATAACAGGTACCAGACTTGCCTTTTGTTTTATCAACTCAAAAACTGGGCAAAACACAGGAAACAACTGTTTGCAGACATTGTACAACAGATGAAAAGATCTCTGAGAGATGGAAGAAACAGTAACCCCCAATGGCTGTACCTGCTTTCTGCCTGGTAGCGCTCCTGAGACCATTGTAGAGTGGGAGAGAACTCAGGCAGAGGCCAGGATTCCTGCAGAGCTAAGGAGCCACAGCTAACAATTCAGGGAGATGAGGCAGGTAGAATTTGTGGGGCAAAATTCTATAAAGGAGAGAGAGAGCTATGTAGTGAATGGGCTACAAAATTTTGCATGAGACCCTTTGTCTTTGCTGGTGAAATACCATGAGATTGAGCAAAAAATTACAGGGAACCTATAAGGTAAACAATTCCCAGAACTAACACAGGGCACAAAGATATTTGAATTATAATCAGTGGCAGTAGAGAGAACCCAGTAAACAGATGAGGCTTTCAGTCAAGAACTCAAAAAAGTGTCAATTCTTAATACAAAAACTGTATTATACCAAAGGCCACTCTAGACCTACTTTAACTAAAATTTATCAATAAGCCTAAATTGTAACTCAACTACCAGTCAAAACAAAACACAGTTCTTTAAAGGAAGACAATAAAAACGCAAGACACTCAACAATGTAATTACTATACACAAAAATCAGCATCTAAATATGACTAAAAGCAGGAAAGCTGGCTTTACTTTTAAGTTGTCATTTCTTTTAAAGTTTTATTTATTTTCCTCGAGAGGGAAAAAAAGACAACTGGGGAGGTGCAGAGAAAGGGAGAGAGAAAGAATCTCAAGCAGGCTCCACACAGGGCTCCAACTCAGGAACTAAGCTGAAATCTAGATCTAAGCCAAAATCTAGAGTCAGTCACCGAACCAACTGAGCCAACCAACCACCCCAGAAAATGTGACCCTTAATGAGGAGAAAAATAAAACCTCATAACAGACCCAAAAGCAGCAGAGATGATGGAATGAACAGATATGAATGTTTAAAAAAAGCCATTACAAAAATGTCAAAATATGTAAAGGAAATATGAGCACACTGAAGAGAAAATAGAAGACATACAAAAGAGCCAAATGGAAAGATTAAAAATTCAGTATGTTGTAGGACATATTTTCTAGCTGAGGTTCAGAACAGATTAGATACTACAGAAGAAAAGAATCTTTGAAATGTCATATGCATTTCTATTTGTGAAGTCCAATCCAGGGTTCTAACTCATGACCCTGGGATCAAGACCTGAGCTGAGATCAAAAGAGTCCAACACTTAACTGACTAAGCCACTCAGGCTCCCCAGAAATGTCATACTTCTTGATTATTATGGTGGTTACATGTATGTACATGTGTCAAAATTCATTAAACTATATAATTAAACTGGGTGAACATTTTATATGTAAACTATTTGACCTTAGAAATAAAATTCTATGATAGATTTCTCTAACAAAATGGTAGATCAAATACATTCATAAACTTCCACCTTTTCTCCTGACGAAATTTAAAAGAAATATCAGAAATAGGTTAGCCTCTTGCCTCCACCTGGAACTGGACACAGATGGAGCTGAGACAGTAGTCTTAATGTTTGAGTGGAAACAATGGTTTAAGTCATTTACTCCATTTATGTTTTTGGATTTGGAATGTGCTTCCCGAGCAAAGGTAACTATGATACCACCAAGATGTAAGCAGTTAACCAGTCCTTGGACCATAATATAAGGTGATATGAAGTCATGTTTGGTGAATGGGCCCAGACTGCATCCTCTAAATAGGTCTAGAGCCAGAAATTGTATTTCCAAAAGTGTTGTTAACAGAAGTCTTGATTTGCAATTTGAAAGCCTAAAGAGCCTGGAACACAACTAGTAAAACATTTCCCAAGGAGCCCTAAAAACCTGGAATGGATGTGAAAGAAACTTTTGATGAAGATTTTAAGAAAAATAAGAATATTGAAGTGTAAGACAAAATTCAACTTAAGTAAATAGATGCAAAGAATGAAAAAAGAAATCTTTGGTGATAATAGAGAAATCTGAACACAGTGTTAGCATAAGTGCATTTATAAATCCTCAAAAGATAAAGGGAAAAACAGCACATAAATACAAGACAGAAATTTTAATTAAAGTCAAGGTAAACATAAATAACCAAGCAGCAATTTTAGAAATTAAAATGCATTTAGTAAAGATAAAAACTCAGTATTCATACTACATAATGGCTTCCAGAATGCACCTGGCTCTAGAAGGGGATTATAAAGACAATGTTATAGAAGAAGTATTTGGAGCATTGACAGTAGAAAGTTCTCAGGTTAAAAAGCCTCTATAAACAGTTATATATGTGAATGATGTGTTGATTTTTAGACATATCATACTGAAACTTTAAACATCAGAAACAATTCTCAAAGGAACCAAAAAGAAAGCAAAAAAGACTAAAAATCAGTAACAGTTGGATTTATAGAAAACTTATTTTATTAAAAAGAGTAGTCAGACTAGAGTAAAATAAATAATATTTTTAAGTATTGAGGGCAAAAAAAAATTTAACACCAGCTAAACTGTCACTCAGAAAAATGAGGTTTACAAAACTATCTTTTTATTATTATTATTTTAAAGAGCGAATGTGAGTGGGGGAGGGGGCCAGAGGTAGAGAGACTCTTAAGCAGGCTCCACACTCCTCTCAGAGCCTGACACAGGTCTCAATTCCATGACCCTGGGATCATGACCTGAGCTGAAATCAAAAGTTGGGCGCTCAACCAAGTGAGCTACCCAGACGTACCCATCATACTGAGATTATTTAACACATACCACCCCTAAACTGATAGTCTCACATTACTAGTAGTTCATGAACCGATAATGATACAAAAATTGTCTAGAAATAAACAAGGACTTTGATCTATATATTAAAAGACTACAAAAATTAATAGAACAATCAATACTGATACATATTCTAATGTCATTAGATTTCAAATTAAGCAAATAATCCCTTAGGGATGAGGACAAAATGATCAAATCACCTGAGAATGTAAATATCAGATTAACTTCAGATTCTCTTTAACAAAATTAAATGCTAGCACACAATTAAGTAGTATCTGAAAGTCTTTAGGATAAAAATAGTTAATCTTAGAGTAGTCAGAAGTCGATAAAACATCTTTCCGTTATGAAGATAACAAAAACTTTTGAAGATTCAAGGACCCAGAGAATACATTTTCCAGGTATTTTTGGAGAGACTCAGAAAACAAAATTCATAGTTAATACTCTTTCACTCTATTTCAGTGATGTCTTCCTACCAATTATATATTCAGTTGTTTGCTGTTAGTGCAGGGAAATGCAACTGATTTCCATATATCAATATTATATCCAATCATCTTTCTTAGCTTTTCCCACTGTTTCTAATAATTGTTGGTACAATGCTTTGGTGTTTTAAAAATACAAAATCTTTTGTAACTAACAAGGTAGATCAATATAATGAACTCAATGGATAAATTAATTTTTTAAAAAAATAGATATTGGGGTTCAAGAAATACAGATGTATATTATTTCCGTAAATAAGAAGATAATCATGAAAATGTTGTTTTCAAATGAATCTGTAGAGTCCATAAAAATCCAATCTAAATTCCAATGAAAATTTTCATCAAATTTGACAAATTTATTTTAAAACATATGTGGAAAAATAAGGGCCAAGTGTAGCCAGGTTATTTCTGAAAGTTAGGGGATTTGCCCAACCAGATAAAAGAACTTATTGTGAAGTCATAGCAATAGCAAGTGAAACAATATACTACTGATAGGGATAGATATATTATTTATATTTATATAATTATTATCTATATATAATTATGTAGTAAATANTTGTATTTTAATTACATACATATGTGATTTTTATATCAAAAGGCACCATATTATATCACTGAGAGAGGAGGAATAACAAATGGAGCTGGGAAAAATTTACTAAGTAAAATTATTAAGTTGCAATAAAAAAAGTGAACAAATCAATGTTATGGAATGGAGATTTAAATATTTTTTAAAAAAACAAAAATAAATTCTTAGTGTTTCAGACTGCTTAGGCTNGCGAAAGTCGGACGCTTAACCGACTAAGCCACCCAGGCGCCCCTAAACAAGAGAGATTTATTTTCTCACAATTCTGGAGGCAAGAAGTCTGAGATTAAGGTGCCATTATGGTTGAGTTCTGTTGAGAGCTCTCTTCTTGGCTTGCAGATAGCTGCCTTATTGTCCTCATATGGCAGAGACAGAGACAGAGAGAGAGAGAGAGAGAGAGAAAGCTCTCTGGTGTCTCTTCTTATAAGGAAGGGCACCAAACCTGTCATGAGGGCTTTATACTCATGACCTCATCTTAACTATCTCCCAAAGACCTCAGCTCCAAATACAATCATATTGGAGGTTAGGACTTCAACATATGAATTTGAAGGGGAAACTAGTCTATAGTGTAGGAAATAGGTGAATATCGTTTAGACCTTGAGAGAAAGATTTCTTAAAAAAGAAACAAAACAATTGGATGATAAAGTTAGTTATATTTAACAATACTTTAAAGAACTTTTCTTTCAGCACTCGCCAAAACTCTACCTATACCTTCTGAGGAATCTCCTATAACTTATAGGATCGTTTCCTATGAGGCCATCTAAAGAGGTGGTAATATAAATCCGTCAGTGTTTTCCATTCTTTCCAAAAGGAGGGTGACTGAGATTAGAATCCTAGGATTTGGAAGTATATTAGTGAAGGACTTGGAAGAAGAAAGTCAAAGAGGTTTGAGGAGAAAGATGTGGTTGTAGCACTCTGAATAGAGTCAGAATGTGAGACTCTTTCTATCAGTGGCTCTGAACAACTCTGAGGTTCTGCAAGTGCTTAGGTCTCTAGTAAGGGGTCACTTATATTAAACATCTTCCATCATGGAGGAATTAATATTTTCTTCTCATTATTCATTTAATCAGTCACTATCTGCCATCTGCCCTCCTAACAGCGGGGATTCAGTGATAAACAGATTGGAAAAGCTAAGTATTCTCATGATATTTATATTCTAATAATAATGTATAATAAAACAAATAATTGACTCTTGGGAATAGATGTCAATTATGGAATAGGAATTTATTTCCTTTCTCTTCCTCACTCTGTCAGCATGGATTTTGATGGTCTCCCATATGTCATTGCAGCAGACCCAGCAACTCACTTCACAGAAGAGGTCATAAAGCAATGGGGGGAAAAATCTCATAGTTGTAATCACTGAATATTTCATAGCAAAAGGCATACGTTAACCACTATTCAAAAGCCAATGACCTTACAGAAAAATAAAATGTCCTATTGAAAATCCATCCTTGCAGACAAGGAGACTTTCCTTAACAGGTAATCATTCTATCTTCAGTATAAGGTATGCAACCTTAATCAGCATCCAATATATAGTACTTTTTCACATGAACAAAATACTAAGTGATGGAGAATCTTTCTCTTACATAGTTTAAAAAAAAAAAAAAACCTGGGTGGCTCACTTGGTTAAGCATCCAACTCCTAATTTCAGCTCAGGTCATGATCTCGCAGTTCGTGAGCTTGAGGCCTACCTGGGACCCTGCCTGGCAGTGTGGAGACTACTTGAGATTCTCTTGCTCTCCCTCTCTTTGCCCTTCCCCTGCTTGTTCTCTCTCTCTCTCAAAATAAATAAATTAACTTTAAAAAAATGTTAAAAATAAAAAATAAAAACAAACAAAACTAAGCCACTATGTTTCTGTTCTAGATAAATGCCCTAGGAACAAATTGATTTTGGTGCTTAGTTAGTATTATAGTTTCTCACTTTTCATATGTATTTTAATTCTGATCCCTAGGAATTTCCTTTAAAGTTTGAGATCATAGGGCACCTGGGTGGCTCTGTGGGTTGAACAGCCGACTTCGGCTCAGGTCATGATCTCACAGTTTGTGAGTTCGAGCCCCACATCAGGCTCTGTGCTGATAGCCTGGAGTCTGCTTCCGATTCCGTGTCGTCCTCTCTCTCTGCTCCACCTCTGCCTGTACTCTGTTTCTCAAAAATGAATAAACATTAAAAAAAATTTTTTTAAAAGTTTGAGATCATAAATTTGCTTTTGAAAGAATGTTTATTTTGTTTGACATTTGGTTGTGTTCTTAGTGGAAGATTTTTTCAGACTCAATAATATTGCAAGAAGCACATGTTCCAAATTTACAAAACACTGTTATGATATTGTATTATTAACAGAAGAGTAAAAGACCTTTCCTATAGATGCTATAAGTTATGATAAAAGAACTGAGCATTGCGACTTTGTTAGAAGGAAAGAGTGCATTCTTGGCTTTACTTGAGATATTTATACTATGTTAGAATGTTGGAACATTCAAGAACAAGTAATCAAGTAATTCTTAATTAAAATTAGATAGCATCTTTCTATTATTAAACTGGATAGCTAAAAATAGTTTTACATTCAGTACCAGAATAGTTTAAACAATCAATATTCTTAATCCCTGGTGGTGAGAGCTGAAATTAAAAAAAAAAAAAATTTAGGAAAAATAAATTGGAAATGTCTTAAAAATATCATCTGATATTTCCAACTAAAATTACTTCAAAATATTTTAACTTAAACACTATAAGAAGAAATTTGGAAATTAACTTATTATTTACTCAGTAAATATTGTTGAATGCCCATAACGAGTCCATATTAAGTGCTGCAAAAAGCCCATCTCCTGATCTCTGGGAGCTTAAAAATTGGATATGGGGGGTGATGGAGGGTGATATGTATGTCAAATAAACATGATATACATGTTATAGCAATAAATACTATGAAGAAGGGATGCTATTCCACATAGCTGGCACCTATCTATGTCAAATAAATGCAAGAAAAGTCTTGAACAAAGATTCAGATTTCTCCCTTTTGGGCAGCAGTGAGAATAGCTGTGGTGTTTTTGTTTCACTGACATTGAGGCTGCCCTCATGGTCAACTAGAATTGAGACAAAATGCAGTGTCGAGTTTCCTATATAGACTTGGCACACTGGACAGTAGATTTAGAATCCAGCTTCAAGAAGGAATCAAAATGCCCATCTCACTAAAAATTGATGAGATGGATCAAATCTGATTTTCCTGAGGTTTTTGCAAATATTTGAGAAAGGGACAGCGGTGAATGGAAAAGACATCATTCAATTTCTAGGACTGTAGTCTGTAATTCCATTTCAAATGAGAGATAGCATCTAATCCTACTCCCCACTCCTGTCACTATGTCCTTTTATACAGCTAATCAGGAAAGTCTTTAAAAATATTAGAACATTGACAAAAGACAGATTTAGTTATTTTGAAAGTCAAGCAGTAAGACACGCCATAAACTCAGTGAGAAAATGAGTTAAAATGTAATAAGTAATTTCTTCAAGTAAAATGATCAAAAATACAGTGGACACATTTATTTTCAAATATAAATATATACTATTATCATATCATTTTATTTAATTTTTCTCAAACATCACTATATTGTTTTCGTATAAAAATATACTTTTAAGTACTGTTATATTATTGCATACCTTTAAATGAGGGAGCATACTCATTTCATAGTTTGCTTTATTTCTTTTTTCCATTTCTACCCATTCATATAAATTACCCTTCTATATATATTCCAATTCTATTTATTTGTTTTTAAATTCCAAGCCCTTCTAAATAAAAATTTTTGAAAATCTGCTAAAAGGCATTACCCTGGACTCTTTGTATCCAATAAAGATAGTGAAATATTTGCTGGGCAATGAAAGATACACATGAAATAGCAGAAAAATATATTAAGAAGGTTTTAAATAAACTATTTGAGGAACAAAATGAAAATGCTAAAATTCGTAATTCAGACATTTTAAATCCCTGGTTAGTAACTAATGCAGTACAAGCAAATGCATTCTATAAAGAATATTCAGAAATAATGAAGAGAAGATTTGAAATCATATATCTTGAGGGGTGTTATATTTTTAACTTTGAAAAATTCACGTATTTCTTTTGATATCTCTGAAAAAGAACTTTCTCTCTTGGCCTTTGCTTGCAAGTTCTCTATCAGAAATGAACTGTTTGGGAAAATAAATATTTCAAGTTTGGAAAAACAATTAGCCCCAACACACTGACCCTTTTCTAAAAAAACAGAGTATAAATTCTCAAAATATTATCTCCCTTGCTCTTCTCCTTACTATGGTTCAAAAGCTCATGGACTCCTTTCAGTTTTCTAACAATCAAAAATTAGAAATGGATGAAAAGGGGAAAAAAACAACAACAGACTTTACTGCTCTGCTGATATTTTTTCCTAATAAGCTAACATTTGATAATATGCTGTTGATAAAGTAAGATTGTATTGTTGTTGTTCAGAATAAAAAGGAACTCTTTCTTTGCTAAGGAATCTGTACAAAAGAATCTCTGTGAAGCATCACAAAACCTGAAGGGGGCCATCTTAGCCACCTGAGTCAGCCACATGAGCACCATCACCATCTGATTCTTTCTCCTTCCTCAAGTTGTTCAAACAAAGTCTGGGGATCAAAGAGAATCCAAACCACACTAAAATGACCATATATATATATGTTATATATATATATGTTACCATATATAAAATTACCATATATATTATTATATATAATTATATATATTAATTATAATTATTATAATATATAATATAATTAAATATATATTAAATATGATATATAATATAATTAAATATATAATATAATTAATTATAATTAATATAAATATATTATATAATATATATTATTATATATATTTATATATATGTATTATATATATATATATATAATATATTTTTTAACTGAGAACTGTGCTTTTCCAAACTGCAAAGATTCCTAAAAGGGAGGGTGAAATCAGGTTACCTTCTCTGTAAATCCTTCCCCTGCACAGGGAAGATTTCCTTTCTACTATTCACACCACAATAAAAGAGGAAGAAACAAAGAAACTGAGGACATGATTTCTAGGCAGAATATGTGAAGTTACCCTATTATTTTCTCTCCTACTGAGCTAGGTAACAATCTGGATTCGTTTATTAGGTACTGTTACTCAAATAAAAGTAATTAAGACAATCACCCTGGTGAAACTTTTCTTACAAAAATGTAAGCCTCTCAAAGATAACAGGAAGTAGACTAGCATCTGCTTTTGTACTTGACTGTGAATTGAAGGGACTTTACCCATTCAGGTACCTTAGATATTGTTATCACTGGCTTATTTAAAGAACAATAAACTTACATCCTTAAATCCAGAGTTATCTTGTTTAATGAATATGTGTAATTACAATGGTTTATATCTAGAATGATTTTCTTTGGGAATTTTAAAGACCACATAAGTAATTTGTTATTATAATTATAATGCAATTCTCTTTAAAATTGGGAATGTTATAAAATGTTATAAAATACCAATAAAATCTTAATATAGAACTTGCAGGTCATTTGCATGTCAGTCCATGGGAAAGGCATAGCAGTGTTATTTTGCTCATGTTGTTAAATTATGTGACCTTACAAGTAAAAAATGTAAAATTTAGTCTAGAACCCATGTCTTCTGTTTGTAGATCTGTCTTTTTTGCCACAAAACTTGATTTTGAGCCCAGTTAAATATCAAAAGATCTTATCAAGTGAAATAGAAAATTCTTCTTTGAAGTCTTCCAAAAATGGGATTGTCTCATTTATTTTTGGGTTACATCTGAAGAGGGGGTGAGAGAGGTGAATGGGTAGGGGGGAACAGAAGATTAGAGAAGCTAAAAAAGAAGCCCAAAAGAAGTTTATTACGATTATTTTCAAATGGAGCTGAAATAAAATTAAGTGGCATTGATAAAACAGTCACAACCATCCCAAATTTAAACAAAATTCTTAAATAGAGAACAAATAGAATGCGATATTGAATAAATTTCTTGTTAAAAACACAGATTAAAATGCTTCATGGTTTGGAAAGAACTTACAATCACCAACCCTATTCTTGGAATCATATGTTTATGTCAATAAAAATGAGTACACTTTCTACAAACATTTGTAATATTCATTTAAAATCATTGGAACAGGGGCACCTGGGTGGCTCAGTCGGTTGAGCGTCCGACTTCGGCTCAGGTCATGATCTCACAGTTTATGGGTTCAAGCCCCGCATCGGGCTCTGTGCTGACTGCCAGCTCAGAGCCTGGAGCCGGTTTCAGATTCTGTATCTCCTTCTCTCTCTGACCCTCCCCGCTCATGCTGTCTCTCTCTCTCTCTCAGAAATAAGTAAAACATTAAAAATTTTTTTTAAATCATTGGAACAAAGAAGGAAATTTTGTCAGTACATCTCTCCTTTTTTTTTTTACTGACCAGTTATTAACTACTGATATTGAAAAAAAATAGATGACATGTAAAATATTTTGTCTATTAACAATAATTATAATTTAGGAAAAATATGCTCTTATATGTAGCTTAAGCTAAATAACATATCTGAATGATTTTGTTGGTTTCTAATGAGTTCTTTAATTCTAATGGCGACACTGCCAACAGCTTTAGCAGAGAAACCTCAATTTCTAGAACATACTTATCATTTATTGGAAATTTTTTTCTAAAGGTTAGCTACATCAACAAAATTCATTGAATGTAGACCACATACTAAACATTATACTAAAGACTCATGACTTAGGAGGAAAATGCAATAACAGTTGGCAATTACCACCAATGGTCAATTAGTCATTATTCTATACCTATAAACTGCTTGCCACTATATGTACTGGTACCTTCTTTCTTCAATTCACTGAGGACTACAGAGTGAAAATAAAGTGGGTCTGCAACGGAGATTCAGTTAACTATTTTTTAGAACACTATGAAAGTGAAGTTATTTTGTGTTCCTTTATGTTTAGGGCTGATTATTGATTATAAAAATGTTGTGCTATACAACCTACTCAAAACAACATTTCTTCAAGTAGAAAAATATATAAAAGAACATAGTTCTCCCTTGCATATGACGTTCTAGTTATCTAAACTCATACAAACCACATGATTTCTATTCATTTCAGTGCATTCATTCATAGTACAGAGTTTCTTTTCTTTTTTTGTTTTTTGTCTTTCTTAAGAGGAAAGCATACCAAACTGAGTCCTATTTTTAAAATAAATCTTTCACCTAATAAGAAAAAAGAAAATATTTTCATATTTGAAAATGAAAAGGGGCAAAATCTGACAGGAATGGAAATTGGGGAGACTGTCATATTTAGCAACCAATCAGCAACAGGGTCATTTTTCTAAAAGCTAATCGGCAACAGCCTTACTCTGGAGCTTGCGCTTCTGAGAGTCAATCGGCTGTGGCCACATTCAGAAATGACAGTTTCACATTCAGGAAGTGAATGTCTAAACAATTTTGTTTCTGAAAGTTTTCCTCTTCTAGAACACCTTGTTTCCTAAAACCTTATATAAGATTAGCATTTTCTTTGTTAAAAAACACTGTGCTTTGAAATTACAATTATTCCTAGATTGGCAAGTAATAAATTATGCTTCTTAGTTATTTTGTGTGTTTCCAATATTGAGTAATATCGTGTTTTGATAATGGGTATGCAGTCAGAGAGAGTCCTGAAGGAGCAAATGGTAGATAAAGCTGGAAGAATCACTAGTCAGATGGTGAAGGTGATGCTTAGCCATGCTTATAACTTTTAACTTTATACCAAGCCTAATGAGCAACCATTGCAGGATTGTCAGCTGGTATGGAAGGGCCTGTTATGATAAAATTTACACTTATAAAATGTTATTTTAGCTTCAGAGTAAATACGGAATTGCAGACGTTAGTGGAGACAATCCCACAGATACCTCAGTACTCATTTAGGAAAGAATGATGGCAGCAGGAATTAGTGAGATATTAGTGTTGATGGAGAAAAGTTTTCAGATTTGAGACTTAGATAAAGATAAAATCAAAAGAACTTGGAAACAGATTAGAGAAAGAATGTAAGGGAGAGGAAGTTGTTATGGATGAATCCTTGTTTTTAGAGTTTTGCTTTTAAATGGTATATAAGCCATTCACTATGATTGGGGCCAACAGAAAAGAGTTAGGGTGGGAGTAGTGTAAGGAGATTATGAATGTATTCTGTATATAGTGAGTTTGCAATGCCTTTGCAATATCTTTAGGAAGACTTCAAAGAGCCATCATGAAATATATTAGTCTGGAGCTTAAAGAAGACATCTGGAATGAGAAAACAAATGCAGAGTCAACTACCTAAGGAACTCCATACATTTCTGGCTTAGAATAAGGTACACCTGTAAAGGAGATAGAGAAGAGATAGAATAGGGATGGTGAACGAGGAGGAGGAAAATCTAGAGTCTGGTGCCGTGGAAGCCGAGTAGCCTCTCAACAAGAAGGGAGTAGTCAACAATGTTGAATGCTGCTG
This sequence comes from Crocuta crocuta, assembly GCF_008692635.1. Classification (NCBI taxonomy): domain Eukaryota; kingdom Metazoa; phylum Chordata; class Mammalia; order Carnivora; family Hyaenidae; genus Crocuta; species Crocuta crocuta. Next base: position 975,898 of record NW_027527808.1, read on the forward strand.
AAAGGTCATGGAGATGAAACTTGGTGGGGGAGGGGGAATGGCCCAAGGAATTAGTAATCTGGAAGTTACTGGCAAACTTAACAACAGCCATTTTGCTGGAGTGATAGGAAAAAGAACCAGACTAGAGTTAATTAAAGAAAAAAGTTAAGGAAACGGACATGCAAAAAACCAGGGATAGCCAGTCTTGTCAATATATTTCATGAGGAAAAACAAGGACTGTCTAGGAAGAGAGCTGGGGAAGGAAAGAAGTAAGGTCTTTTGGGGGGGGGAGGAACGGGGATGATGTTGTTGGTTTTTTTTGTTTTTTAGTGTTTTATTTATTTCAGAGAGAGAGAGAGAGAGAGAAAGCATGAGCAGGGGAGGGTCAGAGAAAGAGGGAGACACAGAATCCAAAACAGGCTCCAGGCTCTAAGATAGCTGTCAGCCCAGAGCCCGACGCATGGCTCAAACCCACGAACTATGAGATCATGACCTGAGCCAAAGTTGGACACTTAACCGACTGAGCCACCCAGGAGCCCCTATGTGGTTGTTTTTAATGAGAAACATTCAACATGTTAAAAAATATGAAATGTGCAAAAAAACCATAAAACTTGCATTTTCAGTAAACTCTATCTTCTATTATCATAGAAATAACATTATTTAAAAATACGGATTCCTTGAAAAGATATACTCTACACTCTAACTAAAACTAAAGCAGTTCATGTCTAATCAGAATTATAACCAAAGAGTAGTCAATTTTTCATTCTTTGCATTTTGGAGTATTTTAAAGTTTTATCAGCCCAGGACTGCTGACTGCTAGTTCATAATCATGTTTTATTTCTTTAAAAAGTTTGCTTTTATTTCTTGTTACCTGTTAGAGCTTCTATTAACAATTGAGAAAAGAGTTTTAGAATGTCTATTAAGAATTACACTGAAAAAAAGATTTCCACAGTAGACATCAGCCGCATTTAAACACATGGATTGGGGCATCTGGGTGGCTCAGTTGGTTAAGCATCTGACTTTGGCTCAGGCCATGATTTCACGTCTGAGCTCAGGTCATGATCGTAAACTCAGGTCTAAGTATGAGCCCTGCTTCAGACTTTGTGCTGACAGCTCACAAACAGGAGCCACTTTGGGTTCTGTGTCTCCCTCTCTCTCTGCCCCTTACTCACTTGCACTCTGTCTCTCTCTTAAAGATAAATAAACATTAATTTCTTTTTAATTTAAACACATCAATTAACACAGAGTACCAGAAAGATAATTGTTATAGGGTGTCTGGGTGGTATAGTTAAGTATCAGACTTCAGCTCAGGTCATGATCTCACAGTTTGTGAGTTGGAGCCCCGCATCAGGCTCTGTGCTGTCAGCATAGATTCCACTTTGATCCTGTCTCCCTGTCTCTCCCCCTTCCCCTGCTCTCTCTCTCTCAAAAATAAATAAACACTAAAAATTTTGTAAATAAAATTATAAGTAGTCTTAAAAGAAATAGGCTTGTTATTTTGCTTTTTTATTTCTTTACAGCATTGGTCATTAGTTGGATTACTATTCTGCAGAAACATAAACTGAAGTAAATAATTGCTCTTGGGGCAGATTATGACTCCACAGTTCAATAGCTATATTATAATAATGCCAGATATCTACAAGCTAGTAGATGGTGAAGCAAAAGATGAATATATAAAATTAGTTAAGACCTGAAAAGAGAACGAAGACACAATGTTCATTTGCATAATTAATTGGGAAGTAAGGGGCCACTAAAATTTTACCCACAAAAGAGGGTTTAGCATCAAATTTGCATGATCACAGAAATGCTTATGCAAGAAAATGAATGGTGGAATCAACAAATGCATCTAAGGAGTACCATTATTTCAGCTAGAGGCATTAAAGTGCCTCTTGAATACTTTGCTAAAGAATATCTGAAGTTCTGCTCTAAGTAAACAAGTGTTTCAACACAAGCAAAGACCAAAATGCCCCTTTCCCCACTGGCTTTGATCCAAAGAGGTAAACAAGAACAGAGTGTTGGAAGTACAGGGTACAAAAGATTTTATAACACTCTCAAGCCTTTCAGTACTGTCAGAATTTAAAGAGATAATTATATCATACCATTGAAACTTCCCAGTGACCTGCATGCCAGTACCTTTTCAACTGGGAAATTAGAGCATAAAGCCAGCTGGTTATCTGCTCCTGTTTCAGACCTGGTACAACAATGTCTAATTCCACATAGAAGTATAAATATCTGAACTTTGCTGTCAATATTAACTGCTCTCTCATTTTCTAAGTTAATTATAATAAAACCAAGAGCGAATATTCACTGAACATGTTCCTATGTGCCAATAAATGGGCTGTTTCTGTTCTCTGTATTATCTCATTCATTCTCTTAAACAAATCATACTGTTGATATTAAAATTATTATTTTTCCTGTGAGAAGATTGAAACACAGAGCAATTAAGTATATTTTAAATTTCATACAGATAAAAATATGATAAAGCAGGGATTTAAACACAGGCAGTGTAAACTCAGGATAAATACTCTAAATTACAAATTTAGAAGAAATTGTTAGGTACACTTAGAGATGAAATTTTTTAAATATATATCTTTATCTTGAAGCAATGTTTCCTTTCCACACTGGAATTATATTGAGTATTTTCTCTTTCCAAAGTTTATAATACTTAATATTTAATTACATATATGTTATTACATATTTTTTCTTAACCTTTCTATATTTTGTTTTGAAGAATTTATATAAATTTTTATTTCTTTGCATTTTATAAGTAAAAATATATCACTAGTCTTCACTTTTTCTTTCACCGTTTATATCTCTAGCATTTTTTCACTTCAGTTTCTATGTTTAAAATGTGTTTATTATATTTTTATTCCTTTTTAACATTTAAGATAACTTTTATGATTATTTCTTCCAATATAGCAGACGAAATGCCTTAAAAGTTCTCTTTGTACCAATAAGAATAAAATGGAGCCAAATGTCCTTCAAAAGGCATTGCTAAATTGATACGAAAATAAGGAAAATCCCTTGGGGGATAAAAATTAAGAGGGAATGGAAATCAGAGTATGAAACAGAGATTCTAATTATGTGTTTCCTGAGGGTACTTGTTGATTCCTGAAACCAATGGTATTGAACATTTCAAAACCCAAGGCCCAGAAGACAGTCTTGGGTCTATTTAAAGGGTATACCCAGAATTGTAGACTCCCAGAATTAGGACCCTCAAATAAAGCAACAACTAAAACAAACAAAAAAACAAAATGCTTTTGCTTTATAGCAAGGTAAGATAACATACTACCAGTATGAGTTAAGAAACCCTATCATGAAAAACTAAACTTGCCCTATGTTAGTAAATTGTTGGGGCATGTTGAAAAACAAATGTAAATCTTTACTAGGAACACTTATTAGAATAGATCTCCCAATATGCCCGCAGTTAAAGCTCTTCTCTGCAATGAGTTTATAATCCAAAAGTACAACACATGAAGAAAACAAACTATTGAGGAGCTTGGGTAGCTCAGTCAGTTAAGCATTCCACTCTTCATTTAGATTCAGGTTATGACCTCACGGTTCATTAGTGGGAGCCCCACGTCAGAACCTGCTTGGGATTCTCTCTCTCTCCCTCTTTCTCTGCCCCTGCCCTGTTAGCACATGAGCACTCTCTCTCTCAAAATAAATAAACTTAAAAAAAAGAAAAAAGCAAACTACTATAAGCAAGAGTCAGCAAAGTAATAATAAACATGACTACAGCAATAATAACTTTCACACAACTCTGCTGGATAAAGAATACAAAATATGATGCCTAAAATGTATAAAATGTAAAATATACAAAAGAAAACAGAAACAAAAAGTATGTTTCCATCCTTGACTTACTATAGTCTATTCTGAACATAGAGTCTCAAGTGATCATTTTAACATGTATGTCAGATCTGATGATTCTTCTGTTTAAACACTGTGATGGCTCCCATCTTATTCAGAATAAAGCTTAAGTCTTCAAAATGGTCTACAACGTCCTGCATGACTTCACCACCATTACCTCTCTTCCCATTTCTCCCTCCTCATGAACATGTTCCAGCCATACTGGCCTCCTTGCTCTCTTGGCCCCACTTTAATGCCTTTTCATTGGGTAACAAATCTGCTTGGAACTGTCTTCTCCCAGATATCCATATTCTTCTCTTCCTCACATCTTTAGAATCTTGCTCATCTTCTTAATGACATTTTCATGAACACCCTTTTTAAAATGGTAAGCAACTTGCCACCAGAACACAATATCTTATACCATGCTTATGCTTACTACGTGTTTTCTTTTACACAATACTTGACTCCAATGGACTTATTATATATACCCACTGGTTACTGCCTACCTTGTTCCACTATGCTTTATATGGACAAAGATTTTGCTTTTTTCTGGTTTTATTTTCATTAAAATATCCCAGGTGACTAATACGTAACTGGTATAGTGGGAAATTTGTTGTATTAACACTATGAAATAAAAATCAGGCATATTTGAAAAGGAACCAACTGAGAAAATTCACCAGTACTAAACTATAATTAAGATAATTTCAGAAGGATGAAATTTCCAAGGGGAAAAAAAAACACCAGAGGAAGTTGCAATATTACAAAAGATATAGTGAGTAAAGAAATTGGTGGACATCTCTGTAAATCTAGACATACATCTATTGTCAAAATGGTAACAATAATTTTAAATTTAGGGAAATAAAAAAATGAAGTGGAACTAAATACTTGACAATGTAAAGTCAATTAAAATTGTTTAAAATTGTTTTGTGGGTTTAAGAAACACACAAAAAAAATCCTTTATGACACATTGTCTAGAAAATAAAGCAATCAAGACAAGCAGACTCAGTAACAATGTATATGCTGGAAGTATTACATAAGGCCATTAAAATAGTTACTATTACCAGATTTTATGTTATAAATATATGCTAACACAATATTTTTCCAAAAATAGAAAAAAGAAGCAATTAAAAATATTTAATAACAAGAATTAATAATTTTAAAATACTATGAGTAAATGTTGTAGTAGAAAAGATGAACAACTTGAATGGATGCATTGTAAGTTTCAGCAGAGTCAGAATCTATGAAATTATTGTTAAATGGAAGTGCTAGAATTGTTTTTTAATTAGAGATGAAGAATTCTAATGAGAAAAATGAACATAGTTAAGTGAAAATAATGAATGTGAAAACATGACAATGGAGATTAACCAAAATGAAACATAAAAAGACAAATGAGTGGGAGAGATAAACAAATGTGAAGAGCTCTGGCACTAAATCAAATAATCTGACATACTAGAAATTAGAGTTCCAGGAGAAGAGAGATCATATAGGGCAGAATATATATTTGAAGAGATAACCTCCATGATTTTCCAAACTAATGAAAGACACCAAACAGAAATCCAAAAACCTCAGAGAACCCAAAAGTAGGATAAACACACATATATAAGTATCTTGTAGTCAAATTAAAGATCAAAAGGAAATCTTCAAAATATCTAAAGAAAAAAGAAAAATTGCACAAAGGTTAAAACTAATTGGAATTCTTATCAGAAACCATGGCAGCCAGAAAATAAGAGAATATTTTAAAGTAATGAAAGAAAACAAATAAAAAGTTTAATCAAAGATTCTATACCCAGTGAAAATAATAATCTTAAAAACTTAGAATAGAATAAAATGTTTTCAGACAAGTAAAATCTGAGACAATTTACTGCAAGTAGATTTGTAATACAAGAAAAAAAACACCTAAAGAAAGTTCTTTAGACAAAAGAATTATGGGGCATATGGGTGGCTCAGTAGGTTAAGCCTCTGACTGCTGATTTTAGGTCAGGTCATGATCTTCTGGTTCATGAGATCAAGCCCCACATCAGGCTTGGTGCTGACAGCATGGAGCCTGTATGGGATTCTCTCTCTGCTCCTCTCTCTTCTCTCTCTCTCAAAATAAATAAATAAACTTTAACAAAAAGAATTATGATACCAGATAGAAAGTATAATCTACATAAACAACTAAAGAACACTAGAAATAGGAAAAAAATATTTAACTACTATTTTCTGATTTTTAATTAGCTTAAAATATAATTTGCTATGTAAAGATAAACTAATCATTTATCATGAGGTTTATAACATGTTTAGAAATAAAATAGATGGCAAAAATAGCACAATAGATAGAATGAAGGAAATGTAAGTATATTCATACTGTACATAAAGTAGTATATTATTTAAAGATACACTAAGATAAAGATGCATATTGAACATCTAAATAAATAAATAAATAAATGTATAACAAATAAACAAATGGTGGAGATAAAATAGTTTAATTTTTAGGGGCACCTGAGTAGTTCAGTCGGTTAAGCGCTCAACTCTTGATTTTGGCTCAGGTCATGATCTCATGGTTTGTGAGATCAAGCCCTATATCAGGCTGTGCTGACAGCACAAAGCCTCCTTGGGATTCTTTCTCTCCCTGTGTCTTTGTCTCTCCCCTATTTGCACACTTACTCTCTCTCCATCTCTCTCAAAATAAATAAATAAACATATTTTAGAAAGTTAATTTTTTAAATTAACCTTAATTTAATTAATTTAAAATTAATTAATTCAAAATAAGGACACGAAAGGAAGAGAAAAGTAACAAAGAATGGATGGAAGATATGGGAAGTAACTAGCAAGATGGTAGACTTAAATTGAACCATATGAATGATTTTATTAAATGTAAAAGTCAAAGCAAACCAATTTAAAGGCAGAAGATGATATGTCAAGACCTAAATCTGATGATTACAAGAAATGCATGTAAATACAAATACATAATGATATAAATACATAAATGATTAACTATAAAAGGAAATATTTATATACTAAAAGGCATATAGCTCAATTAGGATATGTTCACATAAGATAAAATATTCTTCAAAACTAGGAATGTTATAAGGATGATTATAATATGATAAATGGAATAATTCGGAAACACATAATCTGTCATGTGTCTAACAAAAGTGCTTTAAAATATATAAGACAAAAACTGATAGCTCTAAAAGGAGAAATAGGCAGATTCACAAGATTAGCTGTGAATTTAATACTCTTCTCTTAGCTACTGATATACAACATATGCAAGTAAAGTATAAAAGATCTGAATATTGCTATCAAATTAGCCCAATTGACACTTATAAGGCAACTATCCCAAAACAACATAATTTTTCACATGGAATATTGACCAAAATAAGCTATATTCTAGCCTATAAAACAAATTTAAAACAACTGAACACAAAGAAAATATATTTTCTGATCACAAAATAATTAAACAAGAAATCAATAATAGAAATATAAATGAAAAATTCTCAAACACTTGGAAATTTTTAAAAAATTACACGCAAAGTAGCAGAAGGATATAATAAAGATAGAGTATAAAGAAATGAACTTGAAAACATAATAATGATAAAGAAAATCAATAAAACAAAATACTGAGTATTGAAAATAAATTAAAATTGATAAACTAGACAGACTGTCAGGAGAAAGAGAGAGAGAGAGACAAGACATCAATTATCAAAATCAGGAATAAACATGGGACATCACTACTGATCCCACAGACATTTAAAAAATCAGTAAATACTGTGAACTGCATTGTGCCCATAACTTCAGCAGCTTAGATCAGCACATTTTTTTTGCAATGGGCAAAGTAATAAATATTTTAGGCTTGTGGGGCCCCTAATGCAACTATTCAACTCTGTTATCATAGCATTAAAGCAGCTATAGTCTTTACTATTTACTTACTAGTAAGCAGATAAATACCTCTCCCCTAAGATCAGGAACAGATCAAAGATGTCCGCTCTTACCACTCCTATTTATCATTTTATTATATGTCTTAAATAGTGCAATAAAGAAGAATAATGAAAAAAAAAGTGGGCATAGGGATTGGAAAGGGATGCAACTGTCTTTATTCAGAAATGATATTATCATCTATGGAAAAAAATCCCAAAGAATCTACAAAAACAATTACTACAAAGTGGTTTAAAAAAGCGTCAGGAAATAAAGCCAATATACAAAAAAGTCAAATACATATCTATATAATAGCTATGAATAATTTGTAATTTAAATTTAAAAATACCATTTACAGTATTATCAAATATCTGAAATACTTCAGGGCAAATCTAACAAAATATATACAAAAATTTTATTCCCAAACTACAAACCATTGATAAAATAAATTAAAGAAAACTTTAATAAGTGGAGTGACACCATGAGTTCATGAGTTGGAAGATTCATTTTCTACATATTAATTCTTAAGTGTATTCATGGATTTAAAGAAATTATAAACAAAATCCCAGATAATTTTTTGTAGAAATTGACAAGGTGATTATAATTAGCGTTTTGAAAAACAAAGGGACTTACAATAGACAGAATATTGTTTTGAAAAAAATAGAAGCTCGAGGAAACATGCTAGTTGATTTAAAAATTTGCTGTGCAGTTACAATAACCAAGAAAATGCATGGGGCACCTGAGTGGCTCAGTCAATTGAGCGTCCAACTTCGCCTCAGGCCATGATCTCAAGGTTTGTGGGTTTGAGCCCCAGGTCAGGCTCTGTGCTGACAGCTAGCTCGGAGCCTGGAGACTGTTTCGGATTCTGTATCTCCCACTCTCTCTGACCTTACCCCTGCTCACACTGTCTCTCTCTCTCAGAAATAAATAAAAACTTTAAAAATATTTTTTAATAAAAAATAAAAAAAGAAAATGCAGTAGATTATAAATATTGATCAATTTAATAGAGTTTCTAAGTAGACTCAGACAAAGATAGTCAATAGATTTTGAGAGACATTTCAAAATAAGTTCACTGGAGTGAGGGTAATCTTTCCCACAAGTAGTGCTGAAACAACTGGATATCCATATGCAAAATTTATTAATTAGTCAACTACTATCAACCTTTACATTTCATCATATAAAAAAATTAACTTGAAATGGATCATAGGTCTTATCATAAATGTTTAAAGGAAAATATTGGTAAGTTGAACTTCATAAAATGTTAAACTTCTAATTCTTGAAAGGTCATTGTTAAGAAAATGAAAAGATAAGACACTGGAGGAAACATTTACAAAACTTATATTTATCTGTTAAGTAACTTCTATTCTAAATGTATGAACATTTAACACTTAATAATAAGTAAACAGATAGCCTGGGTGGCTCAGTCCATTAAGCGTCCAACTCTTGATTTCAGTTCAGGTTATGATCTCACTGTGGTGGTGAGATAGGCCTCATACATCAAGCTGTGTGCTGAACGTAAAGCCCACCTGGGATTCTCTCTCTCCCTCTTCCCTTCCTTTGTCCCCTCCTCTGTTCTCTCTCCCTCTTTCTTTCTTTCTCTCTCAAAATTAATTAATTAATTTAAAAAATAATAATAAGTAAACAACACAATTTTTAAAATAGGCAAAATATTTCACCAAAGAAGAAATGTGAATGGCAGAAAAGCACATGAAAAGATCCTCAAGATGATTTTACTCATCAAGAAAATGTCAGTTGAAACTACAAGGGGATTCCACTACACAGCTTCCAGAAGGACTTAAAAAATAAACATGAACAATAATAACAAAACAGATGATACAAACTGCTTACAAAGTGCAGTGCAACTAGAACTCACAATTCTGGTGGGAATGCAAATGTTATAGCACTTAAGAAAATAGTTTGGCAGTTTCTTCTAATATTAATCATACATTTACCACAGAATCCAGCAATCCAAGTCCTTGGTATTTACCCAAGAGATATGAAAAGACAGGTCCATGCAAAAACTTCTACACAAATGTTTATAGTGGGTCAATTCATAATAGCCAAAAACTATAATAAAGCCAAACATCCATCAGTGGGTAAATAGATAAACAAAGCATGGTACATCTATACAATGAGATTCTCAGCAATAAGTGAGCAAAAATATAGAACTAAACTACTGATTATGCAACAGATGGATAAACCTCAAAAACACTATAGTGAGAAAAGCCAAGTACAAAAATCTACATTTTGTAGATTATATGACATTTTCCAAAAGGCAAAACTATAAAGGCTGAAATCAAATAAGTGGTTTCCAGAAGGTGGGGTTAGAGAAGTTTATTAGCTTTGACTGTTTTTGAACTTTAAATAAATGCGGTCATGTAGCATATCTTGTTCTTAGGTCTAGTTCCTTTTGGTCAGCATTACATTGGTGGTCTCATCGACATTTTTGTGTAGAGATACCAAACGGTCATTCTCATTGCTGTATATAGTATTCACTTGCACAGCTAAGCCATGATATACTTATCAGATTGACTGCTGGTGTCATGTTCACATTTTAAAATTACAACATTATGCCTCATTGAGTAAAATTCTTTTAAAATTCATATTTGTCTTAGTTAAGCTTTCCAAAATTGAAATAGGATTTTCCCTACCAAGTCACCTCTTAAACAGACATTTAAACTCAATACGTACCTATAAAACACATTGATCTTTTCTTATGAAATAACTCCTTTATCACTTGGTCAGTTTGGGTTCACCCTCAAATATTAATTATCACATCTGGTTTGCCACTACCTATCCACTCCCAAGTTTTTGGGTTTTATTTCCCTATGGAATTTCCATTTCCTCAATTTTTTAATAATATTTCTTTAACATTTATTTATTGTTGAATGACAGAGAGAGACAGAGTATAAGTGGGGAAGGGGCAAAGAGAGAAGGACACACAGACGCAGGCTCCAGGCTCTGAGCCATCAGCACAGAGCCCGATGCGGGGCTCGAACCCACGAACTGTGAGACCATGCTCTGAGCTGAAGTCAGACGCTTAACCAACTGAGCTACCCAGGCACCCCATTTCCTCAATTTTTAAATTTAGAGCTGAATTTACTTTCACCCTTCCTATGACAGTAAATAATTTCAGAATATTCATCACCCAAATTATAATACCCTGGGTTGGCATCCATCCCAAACAACATCGAAATATTCCCTAAAAGAAAGGAAAAGAAAATGTTGGCTCTCAGTTCAAACACAATTTAGATGATAAGGTCTTCTGCCCCAACAATGACCACAGTAAATCAGGTTATCTGGAATACAAGACAAAACTCTTGAGCCACATTACATTCAGTTTCTAAGGTAGATTGAGCCATGCATATGTGAGGTCAGTTTAAATGGAGAGACTTTGGCATGAGACCACTCTATAGTGTATGTTTCTCAGTCTCAAGCCTGCACACATCAAGGTAACAAGATTAGGTTTAAACTTGATTGAGTATTGAGTTTTTGCATTTTATTGTTGCAGTGAAAATCATGTCATGAATACTCCATTTATTCCTCCATATAAGGATGTTCCTAATTAATCTGTTATTCAAAAGCCACCAGTATTATATTAGTAACTGCATTATTTCATGACATTGACTAAAGCCCAGAAGCAGGTTCCTATGGCCTAATTAATTTTTTTAAAGCCTTTTACTCAGCGGGATGCTGCCTACCTGGATCTTTGAATGAAAGGATATTAATGAAGCTGCAATGCAGATGATTATATTGAAAGTGATGAAGAATTTATTAGGAAGGGAGCCATCACGGGCTGTGCAGTATATGAGGCATAAAACCGCTATAAGTAATGACAGAGTGTAGTTTAGGCAAGTAATGGGCAGCAGAGCTACAAAAAGAGAGCTTGGAGATATATTATTTAGTAATAAAGTTCCCATAAAAATTGAAATATGAGGTGGAAAGATTAACATGGTCATACAAGTCATCTTTAATGTTCATAGCCAAGTTCTGCCTTTTAGAAAGAGTAAACTGAATTTATGTCTATGACAACATGTAAGTCAAACCCCTTATTTATACATTTCATGCAAATGACTGCAGTCCTTTGGTTTGCAGTTACCAAGGTAATGTTTAGTAGCATTTAAATTTATTACATTAACATTGCATCAGAAGCTGTATTTCTATCTGTCAAGTGGCGAACATTTGTAGGTCATGTCATCAATAAATAGACTGCAGTTTACAGACCCCTGCACTGCTGGTCCCAAATCTATAAACAAAAGGTTCTACATTTTGTTTTTCCACCTTCTCCTGATATGTTCTCATTTATTCCATAATGATATTCTAGTATTATTAACTGCCCACCTACCATTTGGTCTATGTTCACTTCCACAGAAGGGATGCATAATGCTCTAATTAAGAGAAAGGGCCTTTGATGGAAGCAGACCTAAATGAAAACCCTGACAGCCAATTATCAGCTGGGTGACCTTGGTCAAATAACTTTGAAGCTTTGGTCTCATTTTTCTTATCTATACGAGAGATATAAATAATACCAATCTCATGATATTATTATTATAACAACTCAATAATGAAGCATTCCTTGCCTATGGTACCCAACTCAATAATTATCATCATAATTATGTTTGTCAATACATTCGGGGTACTTGCATCATAGAAAGTGGCATCAAAAGTCTTGGAAGAGAGGCAACGCATACCTTTTTCTCAAATAAGTTTTGTTTCTAAAGTTAAAGCTCTGAGAGTTAACATATCTAATAAGGTATATAATTAAACTGACAGCCATTTGAATTTAACATTTTAATGTTTTATGAAAATTCTCATCTTTTATGATTTCTCAGAAGTGGGTGTAAAATTGGGCAATAGTATAAAATTAAACTGAAATTTAGGAAAGAAAACAAATATTTATAAAACATTTATTCTGAATTTGAAACCCTTCCCATTCAAAATCAATAGAGAATGGTAGTAAGATTTCAATTTTAAGTACAGTAGTAACAGAGGCCTTAATGAGAAAATGACATATGAGGAAAGGCCAGAAAGAGGTAAGGATACAAACATAAGACTCATAGAAAGAATAATTTAGGTAAAGGTAAGAGCCAGTCAAACCCTCTAAGATGGAAACAAATTCATAGCAAGGGAAGGTGTGGTGAGTGGTGATTCACCATGGATGCAAGGCAATAACATACACGTTATCTACAGAAAAATTTTAAACTATAATAAAACTGATAAAATTTTTATTATCACCATGCACAGGCAAGTGTAAACAATATCCATGATAAAATGCTTCTCTCTGAAAAAAAAAATATATATCTTTTATCTAAGTTCCAAACAGTTGCAGTTGTTTACATTGAGCTAGGTAGACTGGTGCCACTAGCCCGTCTCTGGTATGTCGCTTTGTGGGAGCATACCAGGAAGCAACAGCAAGAGGAAAGTGTGTCTGGTTCAGAATGAATGGGAACAGGGGTAGTAGATGAAGGGCATCAAAGAACAATAGCATGGCTAGAATATGTAGCTTTGTAAACTCTGTTTGGTCTTGGGCTTTCAATGATGAAAAGTCATTGAATGCGTTGCAACCGAGGATTTTCAAAATATTACTTACGTTACAACAAACTGATTGCAATGTTGACAATATACTATGGAAAGAGGAGAGACAATAGTTGTGGCACAGAAAACAAAAGTAGATGGTGATTTTTCTGACTGTCTCCTATTTACTTCATTGGTGAAGAACAAATATGCCACCCTAAATGGTATGAAATGGCTGAATAACACTTGACCCTAGATAGGTGAGATTGGTGGCAGTTTATTATTCAAGCATAATTACAGCCTAATGCACCATGCAGAGCCACACAAGAACAGTTGAGAATACAGTAAATCAGCAGGGGCCGTAGAAAGCAGGCTTTATAGTAACAAGAGGCTTGTGTGTCCCTTAGGTTACATCTTGAGAATGTGATTTGCTTGCATAATTTTGTGGGATGATAGGGAAATAAGGTTGCGATCCTTGACAGGGGAATGACTAGGTGAGTTCCCACTGAGTATGGAACATGACCAGCAAAAGTGGAGGAACTCATAGTTAAGACTTTGGGGCTCTGTGAAACTTCAAGATATCAAGGAAGCACATGATACTTCAGTCTTCAGTCTTGGAATACAGTGATAGCTTGGGATAGACGTGGAGTGGTAAAATCAGTGAGAACTGAGTGGATGACGCATGTATTTTGAAGGTAGAGCCAACAAGAATTATGGAATAATTAGGTGTAGAACTTGAAAAAGACAAGTCAAGAATGACAGTAAGTTGGCTGACATTAGCAAATGGAAAGATAGAGTGTCAATTACTAAAATGAAAAAAAAACTGTAGTAGTAATAAGTTATGGTATATTCATACACTTGAATATTATGCAGTTTTAACAAACATAAACTCTTTATGTACTTATATGGAAATATCTCAACATATAGTAAATGAAAAGGCAAGGAACATGGTATTCAATATAACATTTAGAATTTGTTTTCTTAAGAGAGACAAAAAATACACATTTGTGTTAGTTTGTACATGAATTTAAAAACTATATAATTTGTAGGAAATAAAATTAAGTAATGACAAGAGTTACCTCATGAAGGGAGGAGATAGAAACTAACTGGGTGGACATTGGGAATGGAAAAGAAATCTATTTATTAATTTTTTATAATTTCTGATGCTTGTATAATGTGAATGCATTTTTATAAAAATAAATGTTTTAAAATATACAGACAAAATTTTGTTTTAAAAATGAGTATAGCTGAAAGTGCCAGATATAATGTCTCCATATACTACTCTCTTTTGAAGAAAGAGGAGGAGAAGGAGGAGGAATTGGAGAAGGAAGAGGAATAAGAGAGAGAGAGAAAGGAGAAGAACAACAAAACAGAAACATAATTAAAACTTAGATGAAGGGAAAAGGTGGAAATTCATTGCTAAATTATAAAAATGGCAACCCATTACCACTTATTGCTAGTATCTGGAGATGAATTAGCACTAACATGATGGATAAAATCAGACTTAAAAGTAAAATTACTGGCTCATGCATGTTTTGTTCTGAAAGACAATCATCCTAAGAAAAAATAAGCCTTGTATTATATGAGGTAATAGTAAATGTTTAACAAACCAGTTTGGGGTGGGAATTGTAGCTCTGTGGCTCTGATTTTAATGTTTGCCAATTTTGTTGATGTAAATGTTTACATTGCAGCTGATTTCAAGATACTAACATGACTTTATTTCTTTTCACTCTCCCTTTGTTTATACATACACAAGTTTCATACATTTATCATTTTCTTTCTTTCTTTTAAAGTTCTTTTAACATTTCTTGCAAGGCAGATCCATTCGCCACAAATTACCAAAATTTCTTTCTCAGAAAGTTATTATTTCTCCTTTACTTATATAGGGTAATTTTTCTGGATACAGAATTTTATTTTTTTAATATAATTTATTGTCAAATTGGTTTCCATACAACACCCAGTGCTCATCCCAACAAGTGTCCTCCTCATGGAAGCAGAATTTTAGGTTGGTGGTTCTTTCTACACTTAACATTCTATTCCACTCTGTTCTTGCTTGCATGGTTTCTGAAATAACGTCCAATGTGGCTCTTACATTAATCCTTCACAAATTAGGTGTTTCTCCCTCTTGCTTCTTTTAAGATTTTCTTGTCCTTAACTTTATGCAGTGTGAATATGATATGCTTAGGTTTAAACTTTTCTGTATTTACTCTTGCTGTTCTGAGTTTCATGGATCTGTGGTTTGGTGTATATCATTAATGTTGGGAAATTCTCAGTCATTATTGCTTCAAACATCCCTTCCATTTTGTTCTTTCTTTAAATTTGGTATTCCCATCACATATATTTTATACCTTTTATAATTGTCCCACAGTTCTTGGATAGTCTGTTCTATCTTTTTCATTCTTTTTCTTTGCATTTAAATAGTAGTTGTGCCATAGTCATTGTGAATTTTTTGGATTTCAAGACAACCACAGGGTTAAGGAAAAATGGGAATGAGATTAGAGCAAGTTAAAACCTATTAGCCTTGCTGTTCTTGTTAAGATTCAACCATTTTTCTTTGATTATAATTTCCTGGATTACTGAAAAATTGGGGTTAATTTCTAGAGTTCTAAAAATATTGATTTTGACAGTTTTTGTCAGTGCTGTCATTATTTCTGTAGAGGAGCAGATATTTGGAGGTCCTTAACTTTGCTGTTCCAGAAGTCAAGCTGTCCCTGGTGCTGCTGCTGCTGCTTTTTTTTTTTCCATGCAGTTATCAGTTAAATTTTTGCAAGCTCTCATCAGACGTGAAATTACTGTTCATTTGTTCATTGTCACTAATCAATTCCAATTAGAGCTGTCCACTTCTAATTAGGATTTAACCTAAAGGAAAAGGTGCACTATCTTGTTTATTCTTCCATCTATGAAGAATTATAAAGGATCTAGGATTTTACTCTATCTGCCATTTAAGAAGTGAGCTTGCTGTAGTTTCATGAAGGTTGGCAGAAGACACAAGATTTCTGGTTCAAAGACATTCAACTCTATTACACACTGCACAGGAAGAAGCATAAACTCATGTACACATCAATTCCCATTGCCTCTCAAATTCCATGGGAACAATGCAGTGTGGCCCCAGGAGATCATGTGTATATGATGAGTTTCTTTTACAGATGAGGAACATCTAGATTAAAAACTTATATCTTTCATAATGGGCTACAAGCAAACCTGCCCTTCACCCTGGAAGCAATTGTTACTTTTATTATTAACAAAACTTTCCTTTGTTCTGGATGGAGGCACTATCTATCTCTCAAGTCTTTTTGCTATATAAACATTTTCAAAAAGACAGTCTGGAACAAAATCTGTTACTACCTCTGCTTGTAAGATACACAGAAACAGAAGAAACCTATGAATAATTATCTCTCAATATCATGCCAAGCCTAAAAATAGTCTCTGACACATAGTAAACATCAATAAATATTTGTTTAATAAAATCTCCAGGAATTTCTATTTTCATCAATATATTCTATTTCCACAAATAAGGAAAATTATATATATATTTTTTAAATTTTGGATATCAAGTCTTGAGAAAGAACTGTCTTAGTCGGTTTGGGCTGCTATCCCAAAGTGCCAGAGAGTGGGTGGTTTCTAAACAACAGAAATTTATTTCTCACTGTTGTGGGAACTAGAAGTCCAAGATCATGGTGTCAGCGTGGCAGGGTTCTTGATGAGAGCCCTCTACTGGGTAGTAGACTGCCAACTTCTTTTTGTATCCTTTCATAGCAGAAAGAGACATAAGTACCTCTCTGGCCTCTTATAAGAGCACTAATCCTATTCATGAAGGCTCCATTTCTATGATCTAATTAGCTCACAAAGGTCCCACCTCCAAATACATTTGGGGATTAGATTTCAACATACAAATGGAAGGGGGCGGGGTGGGGGGACACAAACATTCAGCCCTTAACAAAAACCTAAGAATAAAAACTTGTGTGGAGATTCGCTACAATAGAGTGGCAAATGGAAATTATAAAACTTTTGGTTTTTCACATTTATAAACAGAAATGACAAATGAACATTTACCTGTGGATCTCTTGAAGGAGCTCAGTTTTCTCTCCTAGTTCATTTTTGCTTCACTCTGAAAAGGAAGAACTGCTATGTTTTATCAAGGCAAGAGCATCTAGTTAAATCATGCAGCCAAGGTCTTAGTATGCCTGCCTTTTGCAATTCCCAAATCCTAGAAAAGCAGAGAGGTAAGGAAGCTTGGAATATACTTCTTTGTGTGCAAATGGGTAAATATCCACCTTATTCTGAATCTCTTTCTCCCTCTCCTCTTCACCTTCTTCTCCCTTCTCTCTCTCCCTCTGGCCTTTTACCTACTCTCTTTTTCCCTACCGACATGTATATAGGTGCACACAGACACACAAACACACACTGTTCTTTCAGTGTGCTTTTCTCATTTCTAGGAAACAACTTGAACTTCTTGTTCCTCAACTTGAAAAGAATAGTATTAATATTAAATTTTGGCCTTGGAGTAGAAGTAGGAAGAGTGGATGTTTCAGCTAGATTTTTTTTAGGCCTTTTATACCAAAAGCCTCTAGACAAAAGAGGTCCATATACAAGTCCAGTTATGTTCACTGGCATTCTATCCTAAGACTTTGAGCCATACTCTTACATTAAAAGCATAAAATCTCCTTTGGCCTTGCTTTGTCTTTTGGAAGGCATAGCTAGTTAAGAACAGAATCTAATTTTCAGGGACCCCAATTCTGCGCAATAACCAGCACACACTAATTTCTTTTAAAGTAGAACAACTATAGGGGCGNTCTCTCTCTCTCTCTCTCCCCCCTAGAAATAAATAAAAAAATAAAGTAGAACTATAGACGAGATTACATCTCACTCATTGTATATTCTACTCTTGATTTTTAAACAAATAAAAATGCCATAAATGTTATTTGCATAATTTAGTCATATACCAAACATTTATGGTATCCTTTTTCTACGTCTACATAGTTTTATCTTCAGGAATATCATGCCATTTTCAGTTACAAATTACTTTATATGTACGTATTATACTGCCTTTCCTTGGTATATTTAAAATTCATATAATTTTAGTTGTTTATTTTGTTTTGTCATTGAAATGGATTCATTTTGTGTTATTCTGAGAAATATACTTAATCTGTGGATCATTTATATGTCTCCAGTATAGCTAGCTACTCTGTTTGGAACAGTTTGTCTCATTTAGTAGTTTTTATTTTTTTCTCATAAATGTTTAAATTACTTTATTTAACTCATTGGGATTTCTTCTTTTCTCCTGTGAATGGATTTCCCAGCTTAGTAATATATTTGGGGCCAATTTTAACCTGATAGCTGACAATATTATTTCTTCAAAATTGCACATATTTTCCATATTTCATACAAACCAATTATTTATCATATATATTTATATGTTTATAATTAATTTTAAAGTTATCTGCTTCTTGTCTTAAAAGTGCTCTAGGGACGCCTGGGTAGCTCAGTCGGTTGGTTGTCCAACTTCGGCCCAGGTCATGATTTCGCGGTTCGTGGGTTCAAGCCCCATGTTAGGCTCTGTGCTGACAGCTAGCTCAGAGCCTGGAGTCTGTTTCAGATTCTGTCTCCCCCTCTCTCAGACCCTCCCTTGCTCACGCTGTCTCTCTCTCTCTTTTTCTCAGAAATAAATAAAACATTTTTAAAAAGTGCTCTAAATATCAAAATATGTACTCATTGTAGTATTTCACATTATGTCTCATATTTTTATAGTTTTAATCCTTCTGCCTTTAACCTTTTATTCAACTATAGATATATCTCAAACTTTTTAACCAAATCTTGCACAGTAAGAATTTATTAATGATAAAATAAATAATTAAAAAGCAAATTAAAAATGAGATTTTGCTTCTATTCTTCGGTGGAAGCCTTTTTTTGTTGTTCTTTCCAGAGAAAATTGAAATAGTCTAACAAATGCATGCTTGCCTCTACTTAGAAAAGCATCTTTTTTCTCATGTAATAGGATGCTGTTCAGTAATTCTGAATTGAATTTCTGATCTTAATAACTGACTCCAGCACAGCTCCCTGATAATAATGACCCTTAAAAATATTAAAGAATCAACTGTTTTATTAGCCATACTAGATTCTTTACTGCAGGTACTTTATATCACTTTTTGTAATTTTCACATGAGTTCTGTAGTATAATTATTTTCATTTTTCAGATGTCATTATTCAATACTCAGAATATGACACTTGCAGTAGCTAAACCAAAAATTAAACTCAAGTCTTTCAGTTTCCAAATATATCAATATACCATGCCACAAATTTCTGTGTATCTCAACTTGGACCAGAGTCAAAAGGACACTTGAACAACTGTTTTTTGATGTCTAAGTTTTGTTTTGTTTTTGAAAATATGTAGATATACTTCCCAATCTATTCAAATTCAACTGTCTTTTTCACTTTTAAAAGTTGCCAAAGATAGCAAAGGTGAAAAACAATGAAAAAATGTACATTATTTTTAAATTCTTCTCAAATAAAAGTAGTATTTGTAGCTTGCAAAGAATTTTCACAGATATTGTGCCTTTGTACTATTTAGGGAGTGTTAGCATTCCCTTGTCTCATCTTCTGTTGCATTTCATCCACAATTAAAATGATGATGAAATTGTGGTAGGACCCACTCTTGTGTCTCTTTCCACTTTAGCCCAAATCAGTAAGCACTGTAGTTTCTTTTCAAAATGTGTTATTAGCTGAGAGATATAACTTGACTTTTCAGATCAAAAGACATGCTAAAAAGAGTCAATCTGTGGAGTATTTTACTGAGCATACAAACCCTTGGAGTTTTTCTGCCACTTGCTTTGTGTCTTTCTACACATTTCCTTGTATTTCAAATTTCCTTCCCAGATCTTTTATAGTTTATAATCTGTCCCAGGAGCAGGTTTAAATGACAGGCCTCATGGAATATCTTTTAAGATCTAAAGAGGGGAAGGAGGAATACTTTCCAAAGGAAAAAAAAAAGTATTTACTTGGAAAGAGAAATTCTCTAAAGGACATATCCCCCATGCATACTTCTATTTTTTTTTTTTTTTCCTTCAGCACCACTGCGTAGACTTACCAGACCACATTAAGTGGTGAAAGGAGACTTCGGGAAAAAGCAAAGGAGCAGAGCAGGATTATCTTAAGATGGAGAAGAAAAAGAAGAAACTACATAAAAGCAGTCTGACATTCCTGTTAAGTATGAAAAGAGACCCCAACCCAGTAGATATAATACAGATGTTAACAATGGGGACCTTAGGTGGGTCGGCCCTCGGGCACCAAACCCTCTAGTAAAGAAAAAATATTCAAAGAGAAGAGAATCCTTTCTTCTGAGGAAAGAAGATTTTTTAAAAAAAAAAAAAAGAAAAATGCACACTCCCTGGAATAAAATATGATTGAAAATGTGGTGATCTGATTAATCCACCAACTATAGTATGTCTATAAAGTTTCCTAAAATGTTCAGTTCATTCTAATTATCACCCAAGTTATAGTACCTTAATCTTTTAACAAAATATATATTTATTGAATACCTATAACATTGATAGATAAAGACATTGTTCATTAGGAGTTTACAATGTAGTAGGAAAAATAAACTATAAAATATAAGTCTCAGGAATAACTGACAGCCAGGTTTTAAGAGAATATATAGAAAGAGAATTTAACCTTAAATGGAAGTCATGAAAAGCCAAAGATTCAATGTTTGTTTTGAATCTTAAGTGGTGAGGATGCATTAGCCAAGGATTAAATGGTTAAAAAATCTTCCAAATTGATGACATACTGGAGAAAGTTCAGTGGTAAGAGAGGTCATTCAAAAAACTCAAGGCTATTGAGTATTGTTGAAAATGTATGGAAGAAAGAAATGGTAGAGATAGAGGCACTGGATGAGGGTGAAGTAGTAGACGGGAACAGAGTACTTGAGGACTTTTTCCCAAAATTAAAGAAAAAATTTCAAAGAGCTTGGGCAGTTGAGTGAAATTTAAGTTGTAATTAAGAGAATGAGTAATAGAGAAATGATACTGGAGTCAGGGAGAAAGTGGGACTGTTACACCTGAGGGAAAAAATATGAAGGGTATGACAATGGATACAGAGAAGAGTGGACAAATATATATATGGTATAATTATGACAGGTTTTGGGGATTGTTTAAGGTGGAGTTTAGGGGAGGGGAGAAGGGTGAAGAATGACTCTCAGTTTTTCATTTGGTCAATTGAAGTCCAAGTGATGCCATTTACTAAAATGGGTAAAACAAGGGGAAATAATTGGCTGGAGGATAAATATGATAAATCTGATTTATATTTTATGTTGTCTTTGAGGTGCATGGGAATATTCAGTAGGCATTTTACGTTTGGATCTAGAGTGCAGAAAAAAAAACATTGAATGAAGATATACATTTGGCAATAGCATGTAGCTAATAACTCAGGCTGTGAATGGCCCTCATCTGTTTTTGTGCTTACTACAAATTCCTATTGCTAATCTCTATATATAACATTTAACATACTCAATTATTATTCTCTTCTTGCCCATCACTTATATCTGATATTACCTCTAATGGCAGGAATAATGTCTTATTTATTTTGGTGCCACCACAATTTTAGTACCATATCTGAAACATATTAGACTTCAATAAATAGTTGTTAAATGGGGAGGGAAATACATGATTCACTGAATGTATGAATGAAAAAAATAACTTCAACTAAGCTTTTAAAAAAATTGTTTAACATTTATTTATTTTTCAGAGACAGAGAGAGGCAGAGCATGAGCCTGACGTGGGGCTTGAACTCAAAAACCAAGAGATCATGACCTGAGCTGAAGTCAGATGCTCAACCAACTGAACCACTCAGGCACCCCTGAACTTTTTTTTAAATTCCAAAAGTGAGCCACATATAGGATCTGAATTACCAGGCATCTTTTCCTAATCTCCATTTATGGTATTCATCATAACTCAATGTTCCTGGCAGGACATAAACTATGGTTCCTATATCTAGCTGCATACTGTAATCACAGGAGTATCTTATTTAATATACATATTTCTGGATATCTCCTCATTCCTGGTGAATCAGAATCTATGAGGATTAAATTTAACAAGTCATTCAGATGATTCTTATGCCATGAGCCTAAAATTGGTCCATCTATGGAAACGACCAACATGAGGAACCAATCATTCTGGTTCTCAAAATTAGAGAAGACATCTCGATTAGCCCCATTATGTCAAAGAAAGAATATGAACAGGTACTTCAATGATACAAACTTCATGATTATAATTTGCATTTGAAATAGAAAAAAAATTAAGGCAAAACTTTCCAAAATAAAATGGATCACACATTCTCACCAGATGGCCTTACTTAGGGGGAAAAAAAAGTTAAAGAACTGTAACAGTGTCTAACCTGGAAAACAAAACAGAAATTTTCACCAGTAAGCCTTGTGCCTAGTACATCTCTGGTTTAGTGTTTGTAAGCCTTACACAACAGTCCTATTTTAAAACATTCATAAGTAACCTATTTTGTAGGAAAACACCTATCATTCTTCACAGGAAATATTAGGCCACTTTATACTTTTAGTCCAACCTATTTTTTACACTTTATTTTCCACCCTTTGACAACTTGCACTCTACACTCTAATTTTAAAAAAAAAATGTCTTTTGTAATCCCTTAAATATGTATGTGCTTGTTTTCACATCCAGGATGTTCCTTCGGCCTTATGCCTTTGACCTTTTTTCCACTTGGATAATCCCCAACATTCAAAACCCAATTCAAGAACTTCCTCATTGTTGACACCCACTTCCATATCCTCAGGTAGGGCTATTTGCTCTCAATTCTATTATTGCAAAGTTACACTTCTATGATCTATTTAATAGCGTTATCTCCATTAGATTTGTAATGAGTTGTTTACGTGTCTCTCACACTGTCTTTTGATTCTTCTGGTTTATTTTTTCTTTTGCTTGTGGACCATAAAAACAGTGCTTGCTACATAGCAGTTGCTCAAAAATGTTGGCTAATCCAATAAAGACACCTTCCAGCTCCAATATTTTGTGTATCTTTCATTTAAAATGACTTCAGATTATCCTTTCTTTTCTAATTTAATTTCTACAGCATGTGCCCAAAACATGGTCAGTGACCTAAAAATTACTGTTCTCACTGGATCTCATGTATACAATCACTACCCTTATAATTTTTCAGTACACAATTGCTGGGAATGTTCTTAAAAAGAATCAACACCTCAACTATCAGAAAACTTCTGAAGCTCTTCACTACTGTTGCATCAGGTTCAACATTTATTACTTTATTTTTCAAATACCCTCTGTTTTACTTAATCTATTTACAGCTGTCTTTTCCACTTTGGGCTTCATCTTCAATTGTATTCATATCATTATCTGCACTTAACCTATTGAACGAGGCATATTCCAGTGTCTTATGCTAGTTTCCTCACTAGATGTCAAAGAGGCAAGGACTATCATGATAAAATGTGAAGTGGATAGACAAATGACAGAACTTGGTTTCATGGCACTGGGAAAATTACTACTTGGTACAAAGTAATTCTGAGAACTGAAGGGATCAGCCTGGTCAGTTTTGTTTAGTGCAGACTCAAATCAATATCTTGTCTTTACCTGAGCTCTGATTACATTTAGAAAAAAGTTTTATAAATACAGTGAAGGGGCAGTGCCACTATCTGAGATGTGTCTGGGTCCTTTGTACAGCACCTGGGGGAGTGGTTAGCTTTGGTCAATGTTTGTTGATTGATGACTCAATAGATCTAGTTAAGCCTCCCCATCAGAAGTCCAGATTTTTTAACAAGCTTCTCAAAGCTTTCATTCCAAAAGAAACTAAAGAAAACCAGATGACAATAATTTCAAATTGTAAAATGTTCTGGTCGTCAAATTTAAACAGGAATATTCTGTGCAATGGAGAGGCTGGCTGGTGCCAATTTCACATTTTGTTCTTTGGTGTCTGGACAAAGCCTGCTCTGCCAGTGAGCTGACAGGTCGAGAGCACTCCAGGTTCCAAAGGAACAAGAGAACACTCTACTTTTCATAATGTTCCCGCATTACATAGGGAAAGGATTATATTCACAATGAAGAGTTATGATTAAGCATCAATAGAAAGATTCTTTCATTTTCTTGGTGCCCGCTTTAGAGTTGGTATAGTCAACATTCCTTATAACATAGATCATGTATTGAAATGAGAAAACTATCACCTAATATGGCCAGAGAGATTAAGGGAGTTGGCCCAGCTGATCACAGGAGACACCTTTAATTCAAAACCTAAAACATGACCATATTGACTATGATCAAGGAGCTTTACAGCACATAAGGGATTCAAAAAGCATATTAATCCACCTCCAGCAACACTACCAATTTAAAAGAATGATTAACCTTTTCTCCCACTTGATTCAACCTGGCATATGTATTATACCACTCTAAATGCTAGCAGACTCTATGCTTATGGCTTCCATTAGGTAGCATTTAGTATCCATGAAAACTTTCTTCAAGCAGTAATTACTTTTGAGACCATAAACATTTCAAATGGGAAAAGAAAAAAGAAAAGAGGCACATGTAAAGAGAACTAGGAAAAAATAAGAAAATACACCCAAGTATAAGCATGTTGATTTAAAAGGTAATTTAAAGATGATTTAAATGATAGTAGATGAATATTTGCTCTGTTTATGCTTTAAATAAAGTACTCTGTTCTACTTGTAGGTGTTGTTTATTACCTAATGTATGTTAAAAGCCTTTCGAAAGAGAGATTTATTCATTCTGGTATTCCAAACACCAAGTTGGATAAACAACACAAGCAAGGGGAGGTCATGGGGTATAATGGACCCTGCAAAGGCACTGGAATCCATCCCTTATGATCTTTGAGACTCAGTCTCTTCCTCTATGTAATTTCATAAAACTTACTGTAGATAGTACACTGGAAACACAGATCTAAGATATTCAAGGTTATAGATTCTTAAAAAGTATGTATTCAATACTACTTTTAAACATCTTGTAGTAAAATAAATGGATTTTATTTGCAATGAGGCTTTCTTGCATATTCTACACTTCTAGAAAACAATACATTTAGTGAACAATATATTTGTTTGCTTTCCTGTCTTACTTTACTGACAATATTCAGGTGGGGTTAGTTTTATCTCAAGCAGTTACCTCCAGTGATTTGCATTTTAGATCTTCCTAAAAGATTTATTTTGCTCTTCTTTTCCAACCATGCCATCCTACATAAGATGTTGTGGTCCTTTGTTAAAATGCAAAGGTTCCTGGAAAAACAAGAATCAAACTGGCCATCACTGTCAGGTCTAGAATGAATATATCAGAGGCTAGATTAGAAGTGATGAAGACAGAATTGGAACCCACATCTGTCTAACTTCAGCAATCAGAAATCTGGCTACTCCACACCGCTTCATTGGAACTCAGATCAAGATTCAGAGTGCCAAGGAGGCTCCTGATCAGAAGGGAAAAGTTAATGAAGTGCAGCATTTAATTATTTAATAATTACCAAAAGAATGACTATGATATTTTTACAGAACAAAATATAAGACTGTGCTCAGATAAAATCCCTGAGTGACACAGCAACATAATGGAATCTTCCTAAACTACCACTTTGCTAAATCACATCATACCATTCTTCCCATGCAGCTTGGAGAGTCAAAAGACAATGGGGATACTAATCTGCATCACAACACCATTAGATGCAGATCTAGTGTTAATGATGCTTTATTTCTTAGACTGAAGTTTCCCTAAAGAGGATGTGCTCCTTCCTCAAGTAACATCACTATGAAATTATCAAGAAGCCAAGGATGAAAGTATTAATTATTCTAAGCGCAGGAATTTTTTCTGCCAAAAGTGGCAATCAGAAAGAAAACTGCCAGGGGTGGAGCCTGGGTAGCTCCTTCAGTTAAGCCATCCAGTCTTGATTTCTGCTCAGGTCATGATCTGGAGGTTGCCTGGCGATGGGCTTTGCACTGACCATGCAGAACCTTCTTGGGATTCTCTATCTCCCTCTCTCTCTGTTCCTACCCCATTTCCACAGGGGTGTGGGCAAAAACTTAACATCTTATGATAACATTTATTGTAGCTGATTCTTTGATCTCATAAGCATGTATTAACTTCCCAACATTGGGACTGAATCCTGCCATTATAAAATGCTCCTTGAAAGACTCCATTTAAAATCTCCTACTTTTTTTTTTTTTACCTTTTTTGATACAAGCACTGCTTATCTTATTAAAAGATAAATTAAAACACTGGTATAGACTATGAAATCATTTTCCTACTAGTGGAATTGAGGAGAATACAACTTCTAGCTTATTATATTTCTCCAATAAGAGGAGATTCTTTTCCACAAAGACACTCATCAATGTAAATTCTGGGGAGAAACATTTGTACCTGTCTCATGGCTTAGTGGTGAGAGATTTGCACTTTTTCATCTGACTCTATTGTGGAAAATAGGGCATACTTTACCATCCTATGGTAGGAAAAGAAAAAAGAAAAAATATCTTTATTAACACTGTACCTTAACTAGCTCAGTTAATAGGCTTCAAGCATTCTAACCAGTAGCAATTAAAAAATAACTTTAAATTGTATACATTTTTTTTCAGTAGGATGAAAAGGTGAGATATGTTAACCTTGATTTTATCATTTAGGCAAATAGAGTTAGATTATTCCCTGTCAATCTAGATATCAACCTCTTACAGAAAATAAATGCTAAGAAAAACAATAAGCATATTTTATTAAGGATATTTGTTTTTTTTCCTGAGCACTCTGGCTGCACAAGCTCTACCTACAGTTTCCTAAGAGACCATCAAGTGCTTTCTAAGAATGCCAATGCAGTGCTTTGTCCAATTAGTGGGGCACAGAGACCAGTCAGATGCTGATGCATTTCACAAAGGAGGTAGTGATGAGACGCAAATGCAATCAGGGAATATTATCGCTGTCTTGTGTGTTTTATAAAACAGTATCTTCTCATGACTCCTCTAACTCTTCCTTGACTAACATCACTTAATATGTGTAAGTTTTATAAATTCTAGTAAGATAAAACTGAAAATTCCCTGGAAAAAAGTAAAACCACTTCAACACAGATCTCCCTGTTCCAGGTAAAGAGGAACCTGAGATACCATGGGATATCCAACTCCTGAAATAACTGATGAACATAGATGCTTCCAAAATTTTCCCAAGTTCTCACTGGCCAAGCTATACATAATTTTTTATAATTATTCCGTAGGAATAGAGTAGATAAAAAATGTCAGCTAGATGCTAAAAATCTTTAACACTTGTTTATCTTTCTTATTTATAGCCTTCCTTGTCCAGCAATTGCTGTGGAATATCTGGTACACCTGATAGGAAACCTTAGATGTCAGCAATTTGCTGTATAACAGTGGCCAACACTGTTAACCTTCATCAGGAGCAATATTGGTGGCCTGAGCCATGGGGCGTGATCATCAGGTTCACCAAAGATAATGTGAATGAGGATCAAAGAGCAGTCAAACATGGACCTTTATGCACAAATCCCACTAGCAAGAAATGGCCTAAGCCAGCTATTATTATTGAAGAAAATAACCCATTAGGAATCAGTGAGAATTCTATCTTAAGTTTTAGAGGAGGAATGATATTATTTAAACTATGATAAAATGTGATTCTTTATATGTGCTAGTTGTACTGAGTACATAGTATTTTACTTTGCAAAAGGTTTTATAGAGGAAATTTTTTCAATGGCATTTCCATGGTAAAGCAGATAAAAGTGAGATCAATATTTCTTTGAAAAAAAAAGTAACAAATTTATAAAGAGTAAGTCATGATATTCTAAAAATAAGCAGAGTTAAAAGAGCATGAAAATTGAAGAGAAAGAAGAGTGATAGACCTCCCTCATGTACCATCGTGACCTTTCTTCCAGTGTCAGCAAATAGTTATATAACTACTTAAAATGTCAGTGGATTTTACAAACATACCAGAATCTTCTTCAGGCTTTGATAAGCTTTGATCATTGCCTTTTATTCCCACCCACACCAACTCTCCCACTTACATGTATTTATTTATCAGCTGCCTTCAGAATGGTTTCCTTTATATAATTATTGTAGTAAGCTGTGAGACTATTGGCCCCAATGCATCATATCTCACTATTTCCATACCCTTTGTAGTTCCTTCCCACACTGACCTGGGCTTGGTCATGTGACTTGCTTTTGCCCAGTAGCATATCAAGGGTTGGAAAGTGCTTGTGCATCAAGCTTGTCTTTATGGAAACCTGCCATGTGAACACTGGCCAACGTAATGGAGACAACTGTCCAAGCCAACAGCCCGCACCAATGATAAGACATGTGAAAGCAACCACCCCAGTCAAGTAACCAGCTGATGGCAACTTCATGAGTGACCTCAGATGAAAGCAACATAGATCCATGTAATGGATCCCAGCCCAAACTGCTGATCCACAGTTGTGAGGAGATGAAATGATGGAAATGATTGCTGTTTAAACCACAAGCATTTAGGATTGGTCCATTGCATAGCAATAACCACAAATATTTTCACTATTTGAGTATTATCCTACTTTGTACTATATTTCCCTTCAAATGCTTCCATATTCTAGAAAAAGAGATAATAACTGATAGAGCCTTAACACTTTTCCTCTCCCCGCCTCCCTCTTTAGATACATAGATGCATAAATATAATGATATATACAGTTGACTCCTAAACAATGTGAGGTTAGGAACATAAACCTCTGCACAGTTGAAAATCATTTATAACTTCTGATTCCAAAAATTTAACCATTAATAGTCTAGTGTTGAGCAAATGTCTTATCAAAGACATGAATCAATATATATTTTGTACGTTATATATATACATATATATATATATGCTGTCTTCTTACAATAAGGTATGCTAGAGAGAAGAAAATGTTAAGAAAATCATAAGAGAAAAACTATATATAGCATTGTACCAAATTGAAAAATAATCAATGTAAAAGTAGACCTCCACAGTTCAAACCCATGTTGTTCAAAGACCAACTGAGTGTGTGTGTATATACATATATATATATATATATACACCCTTTAAAAATAGTATTATTTTATAAACTGAACTTTTGCTTTATCACAAAATCATTTTTTTTCAGTTACCTTAATAAGAAATGCAGAACTGCCCTAAGTTTGTAAATTTGAGGGCTCTAAAAATGTTTTACCCCTTGGATTCCAATCTTAGTGTGTTTTAAGTGGGCACTCATCTTTGAAATATCCTTCCAGGAAATTTGAGATTTTTGTGTTAAAATTTCAGCTTAAAGAGTCTTAGGACATTTTACATTTAAAAATAATACATTAATCCCAGTCAGTAAACCCATGGTTTCCTTTATTTTTCAACAGTGAAGAAAACAATGTAGAGTTCAAGATTTCCATGATTAGGAGGAGGGCAGTACAGAAAGAGCACCCAAACTTAGACATTATCCAATCATTACGGAATACTACGGTGGGGGTGGGGGCATGGGGGGAGCAGTCTATGTGGAACATGAAACTTGGAAAAGAAGACAGATACAATATAATTATGATTAAGATAATGACTCCTATAATTTTGTTTTAAATATGAATGGCAGAGGATTCTGGGGAAATGAAAGTAGCCACAGAGAAGGTTTTATCTCTGAATACTATCCCTTCCCTAAAGATACACACTAAAAAAGAAAAGAAAAAGCATCTGATATAGCAAGACCAAAAACTCACATACAACATCTACAATGAGGTGCTCACATGAACTGCAACATACAACCAGGTAGGGACAAATCAGCAAAAGCAAAAAGACCCACATGTGGTATCTAAAAGTATGTGAAAGGAAGCTAAAAGAAGAGAAAAGTGATTTTATCTTTAGGAGAGCCAGAGATTCCTATGATTGCCATCACAAACTCATAGAGAACAGCAGCGGAAACTGGGAGTAGACCTTGAAGGTTCCAATTTGCAAATGTGTGTAAGAACTTTGTGATGTTCTGAGGCTACTGATGTGTTCTGCAGACAGTGAAACCTTGGCGTCTGTCAAACCAAGCACCCTTCTAGAACAAATTCCCATGCTCAACAGGGCAGAAAAGGGGAGATTCTGAGAAATGAAAGCTGGAGAACTGAGGAAGAAATTTTTAGATTTTTAAATTCATTTTTTAAATCATGTCATGAAGATAATAGAAGACAGTGAGCACTGGAATTGTAAAGCTAGAAATTATATTCTGACCTATGCTTCTTTCTTAAAATGGAAATTTATTTCATTTTAAATTGAAGAACAGAAAAGTATTCCAGCCAAATCCCACAGAAAGTTAGTAGGAAAAAAAAGGAAAATAAGGATAAGAAAATCTCAGCATACCCCAAAAAGCATGACAGAAAGATATACCCACAATACAAAATGTGTTGCCTAATGTTTTTTAAAAAAGTAAAAGGAATTTAAAAAGTGATAGAAACTAGCTTAAAAAACATAAAACGACAATCACAAACACCGAAAAATGAAGTGTTTGGAGAAGAGCAAGATTTGAAAAAGTGAAAGAACTCAATAAATAATTTAAAAATCATTTCTTGAATGAAGATTAAACTAGAAGGAACACAAGTTTGAATAAACACAATGGATAATGTCCCCTTGGAGAAATGGCTGATTTCAGAACCAGCATAGAAGGACAAGATGTTCCTATTACATCTTATCATACCAGAGAGTTGAGAAGACTATCAAAGACTACTGTGGGTGTGTCAAAATGACTCAGGAGCCAATCTGAATATGGTTGGGCACAATCTGTGCAATGATAATTATAATAACATCAATGAAAACAGCAAAGAAATAAAATACCTAACTGATCATCTTTAAAAAATATTCTGGAGTCCTTTTTCTCTTTTGTTTTTTGGTAAAATTGGTAAACAAAAAAAAGAAACATTTATTCTGCCTTTTCAAATTAAACTGCAACTCAGCGCAACCAAATAGTTGATGAAATGAATATTCCAGCTAAAAATGAAGAATAATAATATAATTAGTAGAGGGCACCTGAGTGACTCAGTCAGTTAGGGGTCTGACTCTTAGTTTCATCTCCGATCATGATCTCAAAGTTCATGAGATCGAGCCCCACATTAGGCTCCATGCTGACAATGTGGGCCCTCTCTCTCTGCTCCTCCCCTGCTCATTCTCTCTCTCTCTCTCCCTCAAAAGAAATGTATTAATTAAAAAAAATAATAATATAATTAGTAGAACATCACCAGTTGGTACCCATAATACTTAATGGGTCCAGGTATTATTAGATAGTTGCAACATCACAATAAGACAAGCATCACTTTATAACTCATTTTGGAATTAATAAACATCACCTATGAAGTAGACTTGCCAGAAAATCAAACCTGAATTTTTTAATCCTCTAGATCTATCTACCAATTGGCAGTAAACACATGGGTCAAAGAACATGATAAATACATAACCATGAAGGGGATACAATGGACATAATGCAGACAGTTGGGAAATATGCAGGATGAATGCTTTGGATTCAATGGCAAATAAATAATTTTGAGAAAACATGAACAAGTGGAGTTCTTTTAAACCTATAACTTAAAAGAAATAGTATAAAAATAACTAATTAAAGAAAGAAAAGAAATTGTGTTTGGATCATTAATGAAAAAATAATGGTTATTATTTTTAAAAATACATTTATAGGACAATCAAGGAAATGTGAACTGACTGAATGTGTTAATATTAAGGAATTATTGTTATTTTGGGGTATGTGATGATGACTTTATAGTTGGGCTTGAAATGGGCAGTTATTTATTACATTTTAGAAATAGATATATTAAAATTTTGACTGAGAAAAGAAAATCTAGAATTTGCTTCAAAATTGCTAGGAATTATAATGGTGGTAGTAGGGGCTGCATAGAGAAAATAGCCAGCAATTGATATTTGATGAGATTAATCAATGATGGTTTCCACTTATTTCTTCCTACTTTGTGTAGATGTTTAAAATTTTCTGTACTGAATTTTTCATAAATGTAGATGGATTGAAATGTGTTCTTCTGAGCTCTCAAGAGGAAGAAAACTATTCTTAAATCAGGACCCTTCTTCTCTGACCAAGAATTCTAATCATAATTCTGCCTTACCTGTTCAATCTGGAACTCTGGCATTCAGATTGCTCTGAGTCTTTGGTGATAGAATCTACAAAAATAATTTTAAAAGTTTCAGTTTTACCTAGAAGACAACAAAGTCAGATAACAAACCACAGTAAAGTCTGTTCCTAGGTTTGGGACAGGTGATGTAATATTAGCATATGACAAAAAAAGTTTTATATTCTTCCAAAAACTAGTTGTTACTATTGTGTATACTTTTGCAGCAAAGTTTCTATTTTGAATTCTCAGTGTTAAAGTAACCTATTGTTTACGTAGCACTTGAATTATCATATACTCAAAGCCTAGAAATAATCATCTAGGCTAAAATGACATTAAATCTATTTTGACCATTGTAGTATATTCTCCAGTCTTGTTTGCTTTGTCCATACTGTCATGAAAAGATGTGAGGAGATCTGCAAATCATTAATGCCAGGATTTGAAGTGGGCTATTTCAGGTTGCTCCCTCCATACTTAACTCACTGTCAGGCACCTCTGCTCTTAGACTCATTTATTTATTTAATACCTCAGATTACTGTATATGTCACATCTTCCCAAATAAGCCACAGGCTCCTTGAAGGGCAGCTATTAATATTATAAACACTGAATTCACTTTTGGTCTCCCCATTCCAAAGACAAGTGCTTTCAAAATCTGTATTACTTAGTATATGTTTGACTATAAAACATTATAGAAAAAACTTGATTATATCTAATTGATAATAACCATACAACACTACTACTACTACTACTTCTACTACTACTACTAAAATACATGAGATAGAGTATAAACAAGATATTGAAGTTAGGACTGGATATCCCAGACTACAAAGTGAATGATCCCACTGGCCAACCTATTGATTGCAAACTTATGAACTGGTAACCACTTAAATTCATAATTAAGGAAAGAATCATAATAAATTTTATTACCAAAAAAATATTTTTATACCTAAAATTTTTTTTATCTCAAATAACCTGTAGTTTTAATAGGAATCGGTGAGATATACAGCATTCATCCAGATTCCTAAATAATCCATTCCATACTTTGTCTTATGAAATCAATTAGAAGTATTATAATTTATCAAGAATTCACCAATCTCTCCTTTTATTTTCCAGTGTGGTATCACTACAAAATCAAGATCTTTTGCAAAATTTAAAAATTTCAAAATCCCTCATCAATGTTATTCCACTAGGACAAAATAAGATCAAAATTAGAAAACCACTGGCTAATTGTGAGAAATCATCTCTCATGATCCACTCAAGGTGCACTGGCATTGAAAATACACAAGAACAGGGATCTGAATTCCAAAGTGGACCATACACCATAGTTTATCCTTTTTAAAAGTTCTTTCAATGTTTGAGAGACAGAGTAAGTGGGGGAGGAGCAGAAAAAAAGAGGAAGACACAGAATCTGAAGCAGCATCCAGGTTGTCAGCCAGCACAGAGCCCCATGTGAGGCTTGAACCCACAAACCACAAGATCATGACCTGAGCTGAAGTCTGACATTCAAATAACTGAGCCTCAGGGGTACTCCTTAGCTTTTTTCTTTAAAACCGTCAGAAACAAACCTGCTACCTGACCTTTGTAATTCTGCAAAGATACAATAGTAAGATATTTTGCCTCTTTCAACTTCCTAAGCCCCCTTCTCTAGTTTCAGGAATGATTCCAGATAAGTACAATGGTTACAAACAATGTGGTTAAAAGAGTAATTTAGTCTACTGTTGCAGCCAAGTTACACACAGAATAAACAAGTTGGTTCAGACATGGTTAGTTTCTTCAAGGGCTTTGTTTAGAGGAGTCTCCGTTTAAAGCAAGCAGCCCAGTCAGCAAACTGAAATAACTGTGGAAATAAAATTGCATATATATAAGATGTGTCTATTAAGCCTTTTATACAATCTTAGATGCAGAATTTTAATACTTCTTTAGGCTTGGAAAAATATTTTCAGGTAAAAAGGAGGAAAGGAAATTTTAAAATACCCTCTGCTTCTTTACCTCCTAGCACCTTCTTTTCCCCCATTTCATCAGAAAATGATATTCTGTAGGAAAGATTTTTTTAATTAGTAGATCAAACATTTAAGTGTGCTAAATTTTATGAAAATCTGTCAAATACAGTTGCCTTTCTGGCGCTTCCTGA
This sequence comes from Crocuta crocuta, assembly GCF_008692635.1. Taxonomy (NCBI): domain Eukaryota; kingdom Metazoa; phylum Chordata; class Mammalia; order Carnivora; family Hyaenidae; genus Crocuta; species Crocuta crocuta. The sequence continues at coordinate 1,010,343 of NW_027527808.1, forward strand.
AAGAAAGTAAAGGTACAGTTTTACTTTTTCTTAAGACTGAATATTAATTATTATACTATATTGAAGCTCACGCTTGTTTTTAGGAGGCCACTGAGATAGTCCAAGCTATTTATTTCCATACTAAATGGCACTTTTTTCTCCTTTGTTTCTGCTTGTATTTTTCCTGCTACAGTTGTACCCTACTCAAGCTGTTACATGTCATTGTTTGATTTCAGGTTCTGAAGGTGAGATTGTATATTGTCCCTTCTACAAAATAAAAAGAATTGGTTTTATGATGACCTTTTGCTTTAGATCCTCCTTTTCCATTTATTCTCACTTCATATCTATGGTAAGATGTCTAAAATAGATGACAAACTCTGTCCTCGTGATATATCAACCAGTTATTTGATTTATTTGACTCATATTCAAATCAGCTACTCCCAAAATATGGTCAGCTTTTCTACCTGTGGGGTATAACCCAATTCATAGCCGGGATCTTCTGCTACCATTGGGAAATTTTCTCCAGTGTAACAGCACTCAGATTTTTTGTGTTGTTACCTTAGTCACTTGTATGAAATTACAGAATTTCTATAATTATAGTATTCATAAATGGATGAATGAATGAAGATATTATATATATGCATATATGTAAACATTATTCAGTCATAAAGAAAGGAAATCCTGCCATTTGCGACAATATATATTAAGCTTGAGGGCATTGTGCGAAGTGAAATAAGTCAGACAGAGAAAGACAAATACTGTATGACCTCACTTATAAGTGGAATTTCATTTAAGCTAAACTCAAACAAGGAATGGAATAGTAGGCTAGGGGTGGAGGAGATGAGGAGATTTTCATCAAAAGGCACAAATGTCTAGTTATAAGGGTTTATTAATTTTTTTTAAATTAACATTTATTTTTGAGAGACAGAGAGAGACAGAGCTTGAGTGTGGGAGGGGCAGAGAGAGAAAGAGACACAGAATTCAAAGCAGGCTCTAGGTTCTGAGCTGTTAGCACAGAACCCAACATGGGGCTTGAACCCATGAACCATGCGATCATGACCTAAGCCAAAGTCAGACACTTAACAACTGAGCCACCCAGGCGCCCCAGTTCTGGGGATTTTGTGTACAACATGGTGACTCTAATTAATAATATTGTATACAATTAAAAGTTGCTAAGAGAAGATCTTAAATGGTCTCACCACACTCACACACACACACATACACACACACACACACACACAATGTTAATTGTGTGAGGTGATGGATTTGTTAACTAACTTGAGCTGTAATCATTTTTCAATATATGCATGTATCAAATCATCACATTGCACAGTTTAAACTTACACAGTGTTAAATGTCAATTACATTTCTATAAAACTGGGGGAAAAGGGAAGCAAGTGGAGCAAGATGAAGTGGTGGAGAACAGTCCCTGCCCTGAGAGGTACCAGGGTGGACGAGAGCTGTGGTGCTGTGCCAGTCCTGCTGGGCACGCTCTGTTCCCATCTGCAGCAAGAGGGTGGGGGCAGCACAGCTGTGGTCCTGCTTGTACACGCTGGGGAGCCTCAGGCAGCTTTTTGAAGTTAGATGTTGAAAACTAATAAATGAAATTATAAGAAAGAACAGCATAAATGCCTTTACTTATGGTCCTCTTGGCAACTTTTTCCATCTAAATGCTGTTCTCCGCAGTCTCAAATCAGGAAAATTAATATAGAACAGAAGTTTCCAAACTTACCATCATAAATCCCTCTACCAAAAGAAAAGTTGGAATTTTATGACCCTTAGTAAATAAAACATCTTTTATAATTTTAATATTTATCAAGAGAACATCAAACAGTTACCCACCTTCTGCCTGGGAAAAATAAAAACAAGACACTGACTTCAAACACATACTTTGTTCCAGTATTATTCTTCCTTTTGACTTCAGCATAAGAGTTTTTGAGTTCAGTGTAAGCAGACAGTGACAGAATACAGGATATCACTTTCCACATTTTGTGACTACAAGGTTTGAGCTAGAATGGCTCAATAACTTTGTACTCTGATTTAAGGGAATATAAACGACTTACTTGTCCTAAAGTATCTGTTATGTGGAAGCCAGAGGTATTCTGCAATTGGCTCAAAATACCATTTATTTATTTAAACTATAAAAGTAGTTTCTATTTAACAATGAGTACAGATTTTCACCAAAGTACCTACACCACTACATAGCTCAGAGGAAAACCCTGAGGGAAAGAAAAACTATATGGGCAACATTTCAAGGCTCCATCCTCTGTACATAGGATATTGAGAGTCTTGTAAAACTTACAGAGTTAGCTATGGACCCTGGGCATTTAGTAAATATATTAGCAAAGGATGGTGGAAAATAAGGCTTTCTCCAGTCAGGGGGTAAATTAAGTGGATGAAGCTTAACTTTTATATTCTTTCCCTTGTCATATTCCAGCACTATTTCCTGTCCAAGGTGTCCTTTGTATCCTCAGTAAACATAAGCATGCACGTACACATCCATAGAGTCCCAGTCTGTTCTGAAAATCAGCTAACCTAAGGAAACTGCAAGATACCCTATATTTTACAGACTTTGAAAATACCTTTTTAAAAGTAAACTTCACATACAGCATAAAGCCCAGTGCAAGGCTTGAACTCACGCCCCTGAGATCAACACCTGAGCTGAGATCAAGAATCAGAAGCTTAACCAACTGAGCCACCCAGGCACTGCTGAAAATACTTACATTTTAACAAAAACAATTTACCGTCTCAAAACCCTTTCTAACAAGGGAAGTTGTTTCTAATGCTAGAGGTTAATAGTTGACAGAGAAAATTTGGGGAGCACAGAGACATGTCTGACCCTTCCCCACCTACATTCCTGGGGAAAATACATCAGCACACAGGCTGCAATCCTTTCTGCTAAGTCAAAACCAAGCTTTACCAACATCACAGTTTCACGCAGAGTTCCTTAACTCGTATTAGGCACTCGGTATGTATTCTATTTGTTGAAAGGGGGAGAAGATATGAAAGATGGAATCACCTGAAACTATATAGTGTACCACATTTAAATCAATAAAGATATAAATATTTATATTTAAGATAAATTTAAATCATGATTTGAAATTATTTGTGAGGTTGTATTTTTAAAAGAATCTTTTGGAAAGTCCAATCCCTAATTGAACTCTGTATTTTCAGAGAAAGCGTTTGATCCAAATGAAGAAAATCTTTAATTATTGTTCTTTTATTCCAAAGCAAACAAGGATTAATATTCTCTTTTCATGAAGTATTATTTGACAAAAGGAGAATAAATATTTGATATTTTTTAATGAGCAATCAAGTCATTGACCTCCTTAGTCAGTTTCAATAACTTTGAATGTTTCCCATTATCTACTCTTCAGCTTGTACCTGAAGAATTGAATACCTACCTAGTACCTTTGAATAAGGCTATTAGGCCTCTGAATAGTCAGTTCACAGAGCCTACCACCAGAGGGCAATAAAGAAGTTGAATCTTGAAGCTGTAGTGTGAAATAGTGGGAGTTTAAATAAAAGCAACATTTCACAGCATTATTTTTTGACCAAAGCTATATATATATAATAACTTAATGGACTATATATACATGTATTCTGAATAGTCAGCAGCACTCTTCCCTGGTCAATTTCTATGATAAGGGGAATGTAATTTGAGTATAGAAAAACAGTGTACTTACATCTTAAAATTCTACCCCTATAGAATCTACTCACTATTGAAAAATTGTAGGAATAATAGCTTTCTGTGACTCAGTGACCAGGCTACCATTATCAAGGGTAAGATTTATTTTCCTATGATGCTCAAATGCACAAGAAGAATGCATATTTAAGAGAATGGATAAACTCAGAGTGACATATGAAAATAAATAATACTTCAAATGGAAAATGTATGAGATCTAGAAGGAACAGCTTTCTCTGTACTAGTGTGGACATATGCATAGAGAGTTTCTAAGAAACATAAAAATCACTTCTAGGAAGTATTTTTACCTAGAAAAGCATTAACATCGATGAGGGAGAAAAGAGCTAGCTTTTAAAATATTTTCATTTATTTATCTACTTGTTTATTTGTTTGTTTTTATGTTTTGAATAAGAGGAAACATTGGATTTAAGACCAGTGTCCCAACGGAATACAGGAACTGAGGATTATACTGGAGCCCATTCATTGTTTGACTATTTTGTAATAATCCTGTGAAATACAGACAAATCATGTCACCTATACACTTTCTCTCTGAAAATAATTTTAACATATCCACCTTAATTTAGATGTTAAGTAAGTAGCACAATGTATTTTGTGCTTTCTTTGAGAAAGAGTACAGATTCTGAATTGAATAAAAATGTCAGCAAACCTCATGGATATACAGATTCCTATCATTTAGAACATGCCTCTAGAAGAGGAAAATTGAGTGACAAATTTCCCAGATTTCATATTCTATGCATACTTTTTAGAGAAGAAATATGTCCAGCAAAATATAGTGTACAGATTCTTTCTTGGATTTTCTCCAATATTACTGCAAGGAGTTCGTCTTTTCTTCACCAATACATATGGGGAAATGGAGGTGGGTTTAAGATGAACTATCTAAATAGAGCACAGTGATCAAAACTTTGTTTTTCAAAAATAGAAACTTCTAGGGGTGCCTAGGTGGCTCAGTCGTTGAGCATCCTACTCTTGATTTTGACTCAGGTCATGATTCCAGGGTCG
>NW_027527808.1:1017526-1064823 GCF_008692635.1 Crocuta crocuta
GATGCAGGGCTCGAACCCACAAACTGCGAGATCATGACCTGAGCTGAAGTCGGGCCCTTAACCACAGAGCCACCCAGGTGCCCCTAGATCTGTAATTTTAGATTATTGTCTTTAGAATTTTGAAGGACTTGTTCATTTTCTTTTGATTTCTACAGTGTTACTAAGAAGTTCAATACCATTCTCACTATCAATTCTTTTACAAATTACATTGTTTTCCTTCCCCTAACAGTCCAGAATCTTTCAGGACAGTCTATTTATCACCAAAGTTCTGACATTTCACAATAATATCCAATGATATAACATTTTTAGTTCATTATACATAGCTCTCATTGGGTTCTTTATATCTGGAAATCCATGTATTGTATTTCTGCAACATTGTCTTACATTATTCCTTGGCTAATTTCTCCCTAGTCTTTTTCTTTTCTAGAATTGATATGAGTTGGATGTTGTACCTCTGAGACTGGTGCTCTAATTTATTTTTTTTTAACCTATTTCCATCTTTCTTTTGTAGTTGTTCTATTTTCTGAGAGATTTCCTCAGTTATAACTTCTAAGCCTTTGCATAACGTTTTATTTAATTTATCATGTTATGATTTTTTAAGTTTATTTATTTATTTTGAGAGAGAGAGCACACATGCATGCATGTGTGCAATTGAGGGGAAAGGGCAGAAAGAGACAGAGAGAGAAAATCCCAAGCAGATTCCATGCAGTTAGCATGGAGCTCCACGTGAGGATCAATTTTGTGAACCGTGAGATCATGACCTGAGCTGAAACCAAGAGGCAAACAATTAACCAACTGAGCCACTCAGGTCTCCCTATCATGTCATGATGTTTTTAAATATATCTTTCTTGTTGCTTTGAAACACATAGCATTAGACTTCTACAGTTTGTTAAAGTGTTTCAGACAATATAAATTCAATATTTAAAACTTTTCTTTACATTATACTGTACCTATTTTTATTTTGTTTTCCCTTTACTTTGCTTGTTTGTTGATTTGTATCTTATTAGATGCTTTCTGCAAATGTCTTTTAAATTTGATCTATTCATTTTTAAGAATAAGGTATTAAACGGCTGACTGGAAAATCCGTGATCATAAATGGACATCTCTACTGCTTGTCAATAGCTGGGCTGCAGAATCATGAAGAGGTGTGAACAGGATATGCTTAATCTATATCAGTGGTTCCTTTCTCCGTGGACATTGAATTTCCCCACAAAGAAATTGTCCATTCACCTGTATAAAGAACATAAACTTAGTAACTTATATTTGGGAAAATAAACAGTGAGTTCATTATGCTGACTTTAACTCACTCTCTGTTTTTGATAAATTATCTCACTCCCATTTTAAGCCCTGCCATAGTATTCCAGAATCCAGTCTTTCTAATTAAACCTCTCCATAGAAGCCTCCATGCTTCTGCTGGAACAAGAGAGTCACATTATTGTTTGTTTGGGTTTTGGAAATTTGGAGGTGGGTATATCCACTCCTTACACAAATTTTCAAATAATCTCCCAATTTTCAGGTCCATTATATATGTCTGTTTTAAGTTACTTCCAATTTCTGGGCCTTACCAAGATTTTAGGGGAAAATCAGCTAAATTCTTATTGACTTCTTCCTTGAGGGATCTTAGCAGAGGAGAAAATGTAAATTTAAATCACATTAATCCTTTCATCTCCCACTTCCCAAAATTTTAGTTATCATCTTTAAAATCTCCTCACCAATAATCCTTGCCCTTCTGAGCTTTACCATTAATAGTAATGTTATATTCCCATAGTTATTAACCCAAGAATTTATTCACTGAATTCTAGGACATGTATGCTTAGCAAAAGTGGAGATTGCTTCCTATCAGTATTTTCTTCCTTACCATACGTCTATTGCAAGAATCTTGAAAAGCATCATGGCCTACATGGAGTTTGAAAATATTTAGGGATAAAATACTTCCAAAATTGGGGTGTCTGGGTGGCTCAGTCAATAGGGCAGCCAACTTCGGCTTAGGTCATGATCTCATGGTTCGTGGGTTTGAGCCCCACGTCGGGCTCTGTGCTGACAGCTAGCTCAGGGCCTGGAGCCTGTTTTGGATTCTGTGTTTCCCTCTCTCTCTGACCCTCTTCTCATGCTATGTTTCTCTCTCAGAAATGAATAAAATGTTTAATTTTTTTTAAATACTTCCAAAATAAATTTAAAATTTAATATGGTAGACACAAATTCCTTGCATTCTGATTATAGCTATAACTTACATTGGAAAATTCTAATCACTCAGTGCCTTTGTTTCCTTTTCTGTAAACTGGGATAACATAGTATCTAATTCATGTGGTAATAAAACTAAATAAGTTTATATATGTAAAATACTCAGAAAAGTGGTACCAGTTCACACAGCATTTCAGTGTGCCATTGCTCTTCCTGAGCTGAGCTGTCCCCAGACTTACAATTTCTCTCAATTTTTGTACTTAGTTATTTAGATATCTTTGTCTAATTCTTCTGCTTTTTAAGAGTACTTCTGAAAAATCAAGTATTGTTATGTTGTATTTTCGTTTTAATTCATCTCAAAGTATTTCTAATCCTCCTTATGATTTCTTCTTTGATCCATGAGTTATTTAGGAGTATATTGTTTGATTTCCACATATTCATATTCATGAGCTTCACAAATTTCTTTCTATTAATGATTTCAAATTTCATTCCATTGTTGCCTGAGGGCATCCTTTATATTGTTTATGTCTTTCTAAGTTTATTGTAATCCATTTCATGGACTAGCATATTGTCTATCCTGGATGATGTTCCATGTGCACTTGAAAAGAATGTAGGTTCTGATGCTGTTGGGTGGAACATTCCCACACATGTCTCTTAATGCTAGTGATTGATATTGTTGTTCAAGTCTTCTATTTTCTTGTTCATTTTCTGCCTAGTTGTTCTGTTATTGAAAGTAAGGTATTAAAGTATTCAAATGTTATTGTAAAACTGTCTATGTCCTCTTTCAGCTGTGCCCAATTTTGCTTCATGTATTTGGGCTTCTGTTGTTAGGTGCATATATGTTGTGTTGGTCTTTCTTTTGTTTATAGTAACTTAAAATAACAAGAACCAGTTATTATTTTTCACAATTCTTTCAGTTTATGGACAATTTTGTTTCACATGATGTTGTGGGAGGCTGTAGTCATCTAGGAGACTCAGTTGGGAAGGATGTTCAAGATAGTTTACTCACATGGTGCACAGGTGCATACATTTATAATTATTATACATTCTTGATGGAATGACCATTTTATTATCATCACATCTATTTGTCTCCAGTAAAAATTTTTGTTTTAAAATGTTTTTTTTCTGATATTTTCTTAGCAGTCCAATTTGATTACGATTCTTCCAGTATACCTGTTTCAATCCTTTTATAATTTACCTATATATGTCATATATATTTGTGTGTGTGTGTGTGTGTGTGTGTGTGTGTAAGACTTTTCAGAGAGCATATGTTTGGATCATCTTTTAAAATTTATCCTGCAAACTTCTGCCTTTAGATGAAATGCTTACTCTTTTTATATTAAATATAATTATGCTGAATTTTGTAATTCCATATTAATTATAATTCATGTAGGATTTATGTCTGACATTTGCCATTTGTTTTCCAAATCTCATGTATTTTTTCTAATTCCTTTTCCTCTATTACCAACTTGGTTTTTGTTGTTAAATAGATATTTTCTAGTGTTCTATTTCAACTCCCTTATCATTTATTATATTTTAGAGTTATATTGTTGATGCTTGCCCTAAAGAATACAATTAACCTTTTAACTTATAAATACCTAGTTTTGATTAATAACAATTAATTTCAATACTGTATAAAACTTAACTCCTACGTAGCTCCATTCCATTCCTCTCCTAGAGCCTATCATCACCCTGTTTCTGTGGAATCTTAGGTGAAATTGTTGAGCTTCTAAACATCTCAAAGAGACATTTAACAAGACTGCAGGCTCAGAAGGACAGAGTCATTTTCTTGCCATAATTTTAACTTTACCTTATGTCTAGATCATTCATCCTTTTTGTGCAAAGTTAAAAAGTAACAGTGGTGAATGAAAAGTAATTCTCTTCTACACTGTTCCTTCAGCCACCATCTCTCCTTCCCAGAGGCAATCACTGGTATGAGCTTCTTATATTTTTTTCAAGAATAGTTTAGGCATACATGAACATAGGCCATATAGAGGATAATTATTCCTATTAGGGTAAATTTGTGTTTTATTTTTCTGAATTGTAGTCTTCAGGAATCTGAAGATTTTTGCTAAGATGAGAGTTAACAGAAAAGCTGGTTTCAGTGTAATCTTTACTGTCTCCTTATTCTGTCTTACCCAAATAGTATCATCTTTGCATGTCATTAATAAAAGTGGGATTCATTGGATTTGACTGCTAATTTACTCTTTTAGGAGAAAAGATGATATGGTTTGAGACTCTAACATATATGGATCTACACATTCAGGAACATATTGAAATCCTGGCTAGGTCTCTCTATGTTATAGCAGGCAGTCATGCTATTCTCTGCCATTATCATCCTAGGGATTCTCTTCCCTTGATCCCCTTGATTAAATCTCTTGTTTCCAGTGTCCCAGATTTCTTCTCATTTTTGGTTTTCTCCCTCACATTTGTGGAGCATATAGTACAGTTTCTTCATAAGAATCAGTATGTGGGATATATGTTTTTCTTAAGATTCTTCACACCTCCAAGTCTTTATTCTAGTCTCTGCTTGAAAATAGTATAGAACTCTAGGTTAGGTCTAATTTTCCTTCAGAATAATGGGCATATGAATCTACCAATATACCTTCTAGCATTGCTGTTGAGAATTCTGAAGCAATTCTGATTCTTAATACTACATATGTGTCTCTTTATTTACCTTTTGGTGAGTAATTAGAACTGTATATTTGTTCTTAATATTGTTCCTAACTTCACAATTATATTCTTAATGTAATCCATTATCTTGGATGCTCAACAGGTCCTTTTCATAAAGAAATTTATGTCCTCTGTCTTGGGAAATCCACTTTCATGATTCCTCCTTCTTTCTCTGCTCTGTCCTTCTGTAACTGATTTTATTCAGATATTGCATCTCTTGAAAGGGTTTTCCAATTTTGTCTTCTCTTTTCTTATACATTTCCCAAATTTATCTTCCAAACCTTCTATTTTTTCTGTTTTTTTTTCCCTCTAGTGTGTTTATAACGTGTTTAGAAAGAAGTTGAAGAGTTGAAATAAGAATATATGGAAGTACTGGAATATAGGACAAAAGTCTTGGAAGTGTAATACCCATTCATCTTTGTTTCTTCAGATTACATGAAAAGTGCTTAGCACCGAACAGATTCTTAATAAATAAATGGTCATGGAATAAATAAATAAATAAATAAAGCTTAGATTTCTAGTCTCAACATGTATTTCTTTCCTACATCATCTTATTGGTATGCCCTCTCTTGGTCTCAGTTTGTAACTAGAAATTTAAGACTACATTTTCTCTCTGTCACTGATAGCATGCTGCTGTGATCCTACTAATATAATTAATCTGGATTTTTTTGTTAAATGCACACTTTTTAATCCCTGTGGCTGTCCATTGATCATGAATATGATTATAACACACACACACACACACAGATTTTAGTTAACTGAAAATTTTAAATTATTGTATATATAGAATTTACTATAGAGGATGAGTAAAAGAATTGAACTCCTTGGTACTTGAAATCCACTAAAAATCCATCCCAATTTATTATGTTTTTACTAGGCCCTTAACTACTTAATTCTAGTAAACAAACCAGGACTGCAGTTTGGTAAACTGAGTTCTTCTTTGAATAAAGTTTAAGATAATTTTTTCATTATGTACCATACAGAGATCCAACCATCCATAGTAGTTCATTAGAGTATGAAACAGCTTCATATAATTCTATTCATTAAGCAAGGATCACCCATGAATAATTTTCTTGTGACATGGAAGAGTGCAAAAGTTTTACGAATATTGATACTGATTAAAGGGAAACTATCAAGCTTTGTCATACAGGGAATTCATATTTTAAAAAATAGTTTCAAATTAAGTATTCCAAATCTAGATATCTATACCTTTAAGTCAGTCGGGCAACAGCCAGATCTTTTAAAACCTTTGACTCCGTTTGCCAATCCACTAGCTTAAAAAACATGCTTTTCATTCTTTCTTCTAAATAAAAGCAGCCTTGTCTGCACTGATTTCATCATCTCCATTGAAAATGTTTATCTGCCAAATGAAAAAGAAGAGTACAAATTAGAAACACTGATACATCTTCTGACATTATTCATTTAGAAGCTAGTTCTCAAGTTGTCATTACATTTACCACATAAAAATTAGAAATGATTTGTTTGGAGACCTACAGCTATTTCTAGACTCAAGATGTTTGGACAACTGTAGATAAAGTTTCATTATCAGACTGAACTAAATATGCTATAATTATATATAAATCAGGATGATTTTTGTTCCATGAAGTTAAGTTATTAATCTACTCAGGCCAAGCAGCAGGATACCATCATTCTCCAAAATTATACAAGTGTATTTCCCAGCCAAAAATTTAAAAGCAATGTTTGAAAAGTAAGGTCAAAGATTGGTAGGACAATGTTCATGTTTCTATGATCTGATTGTTTCCATCTTTCTTCTGTTCTGTGAAATCTAAACCCAGGCTAGTCTTGTACTTCCACAAACCTCGTGTTGCCTTGTGTTTCATTAGCACTCATCACACTTGAAATTATTAGTTAAATATTTGTTTTTTTCCCAATAAACATTAGGCTAGGGGTCTCTGCTCTCCTATTCTGTATGTCCAATAATTCTATATTAAGTGTCATTATTTGTTGAATTAATTAATTGATGACAAATAAATGAAAGAGAGGAAACCAAGCTTATCAGTTGATTTAGGAAATGGAAGTTGGAAAGTTTGAATGATCCCGTATTTTTCAAACTTTTTGCATGATGATAATTTTTTTTAATTTGGTATGCAAAACGTTATATGCATAGAGTTAACAAATAGCAAAGAAGAATGATGGCATAGACAGCCGAAAATGTCGATTTTAAGTTACCTAAGTCCTAGGGAAAATAAGAAATCCAAAGAAATTCATATTCTGTATTAGATATTTAAGAAATAGGATTTGAGAATTAGTGTACTGAAGTTTTCTGGACTAATTAGCATCATAATTAACTCAAATGACATATGAGATGCAGACATCTCAGCATATTTACCATGTTAATCAGACAAAGAATTTCATTCAAATATGAATTTGCTTTTTCAGTATATCAAAATTTTGTACTTAGGCAAAGATAACATTTTTTAAGAACTTATTTTTCAGTATGTAAAATTTTTACTAATTTTGTATTTTGTGTTCTTATTAAAGAAATTTTCTGGGGCGCCTGGGTGGCTTAGTCGGTTAACCGTCCGACTTTCGCTTAGGTCATGATCTCGAGGTTCGTGTGTTCGAGCCCCGCGTCGGGCTCTGTGCTGACTGCCAGCTCAGAGCCTGGAGCCTGTTTCAGAGTCTGTGTCTCCCTCTCTCTCTGACCCTCCCCTACTCACTCTGTCTCTCTCTCTCTCTCCTAGAAATAAATAAAAATTAAAAAAAAACTGTACTATTAAAAAAAAGAAATTTTCTAATGTTTCTTTTCGTATACTAAGATATTTTGTTTATAAAAACTATGTAATGTTTCCCTGTAGGTCTACAAACATGACTAGAATGCTATATAGCAGTGCTTTAGATATAATCTAAAAAAAATGCCCCTATGTGCAACAGCAGAGACCAATGGTTCATGAAATTGCTCAATTTTGGGTATATTCCTTCTTATAGAACTAATAGTTTACACAAGACGTTTTCCTTCCAACTTTGAATACATGTAAACTCTACTCAGTATGTCAGCATTTTCATTAAAATGAATTTCTTACTCATGGGAAAAGCTTTAATTAAGTGTATTTAGAAGTTTGAAAAACAGCAGTGCTTCATGGTAAACAATTTAAATGTTTTTGCCTACTTGGGCTGGAATAAAACAGAAACGGAAGAGAAAAACAAAAAGAACAGGGGAGAGGTGTTTCTTGTGCCTGTTAAGAAAACTATTACTTTTTCTGCATCTATGCAGTATACTCAGCTTCCTTCTTCTGGAGCAGAAGTGGTGTCCATTTCCTATCAAAAGCTGTTGCTCTGTGCTCAGGATCCCATCATAGTTCACCACTTATGATTCCACTTTTGAAACTCCTCATTTATCCTACATCATCAGTTTCTTCTTTAAACTGGATTTTTCTCCAAAATACATAAGTATACCCTAATATCTCTCATTTGTTTTTTTAATTATATAGCTAATATAAATAAAATCCCTTAACTTAAAATCTGTGTCCATAAACTGTTCATGTCTCTTCTAACAATCACTGTAGTATACATGAAAATGATTTCATTATCTGTATAAATGTTCTCCCAAACAACTTTCACCATTTCTTGCACTATGTAATATTAGCCCTAGACACAGGTACCTATTTTTCTTTCTGTCTCTCTCTTTCCTCGTCTCTTCTTTCCTTCCTTCTTTTCTTTTCTTCTCTTGTCTCTTCTTTGCTCTTCTCTTCTCTTTCTTTCTGGCACTAAACTACTTTATCTGAAGGAATGGTACAGAAACCTATCTTCTAAAACTATATTCATTATCTTTACCCTTCCAAACCATCTTCTCATACCTTTCTTATCTCTTCTAATAGGAACATCATCTACCTTTTATTGCTCTAGGCACAAAAGGATTATCAACTTCTCTCACTTCCTACATATTTAGTGACCAAATTTTCTCAGTCCTATCTGAAAAATAACATGAAATCCATCAGTTCACTTTATTTATATTCCTACTTGTTCCATGTTAGTTAAGGTCCTTTTACTATGTCTCTAGCGTAAGTCTTTCTCCACATAGTCCCCTCTCCACACAGCTGGTGTGATCTTGCTGAAATGAAAACTTTCAGACCATTTCTACTTAACACCAGGAAAATAATCCCTTCAGGATCTAGCCCTTGCCTTCCTTTTCAAACTAAACCCTCAACATTTCCACATAGAGCACATGATAATTACAAGTAAAACATCAACATTTATTGGGCACTTACACCATTCCAGATGGTATTCTAATCTAAATATTTCACCTGGATAATCTCATTTATTTGTTAGCAATAACACACTAAGAAAAAAAAAGTACTATCACTGCAATAAATGTTAAAATAAACAAAGTATGGCCTAGAGAGGTTAAGTAATTGTCCCATGAAAATGAGGGGGGCCAGGATTCAAACACAGCTGGCCTGCCTGTGGAGATCACATTATATTTTTTTTTAATTTTTAAGTTGTAATTAAAATATATTTTACATATTAAAATTTTTATTTAATTGCTAATTGAAATATATTTGATATATTGTAATTTTAATATAGTGTAAATTTAAGATATATAACCAGGGTGCCTGTGTGGCTGAAGTTTAGCATCTGACTTCAGTTCGGGTCATGATCTCATGGTTTGTGGGTTTGAGCTCCGTGTCAGGCTCTGTGCTGACAGATCTGAGCCTGGAGCCTGCTTCAGATTCTGTGTCTCCCTCTCTCTTTGCCCCTCCCCTGCTTGCACCCTGTCTCCGTCTCTCTCTCAATAATAAATAAATTTTAAAAACTCTTTTAAAGATATATAAACTATTGATTTGATATATTTATATATTGCAGGATGATTGCCATTGTAGCTTTAGCTAGAACCTCTATCACATCACATAATTATCATTTAATGGGCACAATCTACAACATTGCTGTTCCCCCTTAAAAAAAAACGGCTGTTGTCTCTCATCTCTATCGTCAATGCTGCATAAAAAACTGAGGCTTACTGAGAGTAGATAAATTCCCCATGATTGTAAATCTACTAAAATTATAGGGTGACCTGAATTCAGGCTATTCTGAATTCACCTTTATGCCCTTCCTCTGTCTCTGTCCTTGGACATTCTGGTTCCTAAAATGACATGGAGAGCCCCATGGATACCCCACTTCTAACAATTCTAACATATCCTTTGGTCACTGTCTGTAGTCTGAGGGTTTTATTAAATGCCTTGGGCTATACATGGCAATGTTCAAAAAAGGAAAGATGTTATAGGAGAATGTTGACTTTCCTTCTCTCCAAATGCCATCCACCAACAGTTTAAAGTCAATTTGTGAGAACATGAAATCTATGCTATTTTCTTTTGAACTATGAGGAGAAAACATTAACTTGTACAAACTAAAGCATGAGATTAAAGCATGATATTCTTTCCAGTCATGACTATGAGAAGGGTTTGAAATGAACTGTTGTCTTCACACCATAGTGCATTAATGCATTCATCCCAAGGGCCCATTCCCCCTGGGAATGTTTCAATGGCTCACACACACTCATAATTGGCTACTGGACTGCATATAGATTTGGAGACAGCTTTTGAATGAAGACCAAAAGAGGTGCTGAGGGGCACCAGGATGGCTCAGTTGGTTCAGCACCTGACTCTTGATTTTGGCTCAGGTCATGATCAGGGCATAGGATTGGGCCCCATGTTGGGCTCCACCCTGACCCTGGAACCTCCTTAAGCGTCTCTCTCTTTTTCCTCTCTCTCTCTGTCCCTCTTCCCTGCTTATGCTCTCTCTCAAAAAATAAAAATTAAAATAAATTAAAAAGAAAGAGGTGCTGACTTTCCATAGAACATTGTCAACATTGTCATTATTAGTCATAATTGGCAAATGATTTAATATCTAACAACACACTACAAATATAAAATTCTTTTACTCTTTTCCCTCCCAAGGCTTAAAGTATCAGTAGACTTTCCTTATACTGAAAGAGTAGGAAACACAGCTAAACAAACATATCTGTAGGCTAGAAAATTAGCATACATATGTTTTACTCTTGTTGATCACAGACCATATAAACCAAATAAACAATAATAAAATTATGCAATAGTTCTAATACAGGAGCTACCTTAATAATCAGTTCATCCTGAAAGTAAGTTTACTGCAAATAGCCATGAATCATAGAAACACTTTGGCATAATAAATAAAATATAATTTTACATTGTCTAAATGTCCTCTATTTCAGTAGAAAGACAAGATTAGCTATTGTAACTGGTATGGTGCATGGACTTTCATTCTATAAATATTTAGGCTCTGGCGGTCAAAGTGTGTAACTGAGAAGAGCAGAACTCAGTGTAGATGATGAACACCGGTCCCTGAATAAACTGGAAAAGACAGAAATGTAAGCATGGCAGTTCTTTTATTGCACTACGCTTTGTTTACTTTTAGACACTGTGTATCAATAAAGCCACAGGTGTCCAGTCTCCCACTAGGCTGTCACCAGAGAGTTTATCTTTTTGGCTTTTTAGTTTCTACAATAACATCATTCAAAAGATGAACCCATTTCACTTTTATTAACTAGGAAGTAATTTAATATGAACAATTTGAATAATTCTTTCTGAAAAATATATTTTTATGACAAATCTGTTGCTTGGAGTTTCAGGGTCCTAATAAATGACTCTAAAGAGTTATTTCTCACAGCAAAATGGTCAAGACAAGGTTTACCTATATCAAGCTGAAACTTCCCTTACTTCCAATAATTCTCCCATTAAAGACCCAACTATAATCATGCCAATTCTAGAGGGAGAACACATGAACAATTCAGTCTGTTTAAAATAGTACTCCTTGGGGCGCCTGGGTGGCTTAGTCGGTNAAAAATAAAAAATAGTATTCCTGCTGGGAAAACACAGAAGACGAGGAAAAAAAATCTATATTTGAAGGAAAAGGCAAAAAGCAAAAGTAATAAGTTTTAAAGTTAGACACACAGCAACTGTCTTCAAAGGTTAATATAGATAACTACTTATATATGGCACTGATGGAATATAATTCAGAATAAAACACTGAAGAAAAGTCATAATTATTGTAATTGTCATCAGTAATAATTTTAAAAAGCCTTCTTTTTCAGACTAAAATCTTGGAACATCTATTTACTGATATGGATGGCATGCTGTATTTCATTGGCTTTTTGCAAACTGAAATGCATTAGTTTAAATGTGAAGTGTGATTCTGAGTAATGTTGCATCTGATACTTTCTGTTGTTCACCCATGCATGGTACAGGTTGATTCTGTCAAGCTCAGTGCTTTTTCTCTCACAGCTCCACTTTTTCACAATTTGATATATTCCAAGATAGATGAGGTCAAAGATCATGTGCATAACAACACCATCATGGGCCTTTCTTCTGCAGCTTTTATACCCAACTTGAGTGTAAGCCTCCTGAGGGAGGGAACAGGGTCAATTTGTTTATACTCACTGATCCACCTCCATTGCCTATACAGTGCCTGGTACAAGGGAAGTGCTAAATAATTATTTGTTGAATGAACAAATGAATGAGTAAATAGATGGTAACATCTATTTCAAGTACTTACAATACTTCTTCAGTAAAATAATAAAAACAGAGAATTGAAAACTCCTTAAACACTTATTCCAATCTTCCATTCAAATGAAAATCTCTATAACAACAGCAACAAGAACCTCTTATACGTCAGTATTGTGCTAAATGCTGTGCACACACTAGAACTTTTAATGTTGACACTGAGATAGATGTGATTATTTTCCTTTCACAAATGGAAAAATGAGGCCAATAAAGTTCCAGACACATGTGAATGGCCTGCCGCTACAACCAAAGTTCTAACTGATTGGAAGAGTTCATATATTGAGTCAAATTAAGTTCGGCTGAAAGTAACAGAAAACTTCATAATGAAAGTGGCTTAAACTCCAGTTTGGTATCTAACTGTACTCTATAAAGCTTTTAGGATCAGGATTCCATCCGGGTCACTGCTCTTAATATACTTGGGCTGTGTCCTCTATTCTCATATTCTAACGCAATTATCTCTCTTCCAGGGAGCAAGATGGAGGAGGAATTAAAGAAAAGTAATAAGGAATACATGACAACTCTGTCTTAAGGAAGACATCCAGATGCCGACACATTTGCTTATATCTCACTGACCAGAATGTAGTCACTGTTGTGAGTTGAATTATGTCCCTCAAAATTCGTATGTTGAATTCCTAATACTCAGTACCTCAGAATATGACCTTCTTTAGAAATAAGGCCATTGAAGATGCAATTAGTTAAGATGAGGTCATTATGGAGCTGGGTGGGCCTGTGATATAATATGAGTGATTTCCTTATAAAAAGAATACCATGCAAAGAGATAGACATGGACACAAGGAGAACATCAGATGAAGACTGGAATTAAGCTGCCGCAAGCCACAGAGCTACCACATGCTAGGAGAGAGACCTGGAACAGACCGTTTCCTGGCACGTTCAGTGGGAGCATGGCCCTGGTGACATCTTCATCTTGGACCTCTGTCCTCGATAACCATGAGAGAATTAATTTCTATTGTTTAAGCCACTCAGTTTGTAGTATTATGTTAAGCCCTAGTAAACTGGTACAGTAATCTTTGAAGTGGTCTGGCAAAAATTAGTTTTTGGCTCAGCCACCTTTTTGAAAAAGAGGAAAAATAATTATTTCAGGACAACAAACAGTCCCTGCTAAACTATGCTACTCTCTGAGAGGCAGTCTCAATATTCAGTTTTTCACTGAATCTTTCAGTATTATTTGTGAAAGGTATATTAATACATTATAATTTAAACCATCTAGAAAGAAAAAATGCTAGCAATTTAATTATGATGGTTTACCAACAATAAGGTGCATCCTTATTTCAGAGATGTGAAATGTAAAAAAAAAATGAACATTTTAGAGTCAATACAATATAATTAATAATCTATAGGCATTTATTATAACAGAAAGCACGGAAAAGAAATAGTTTACATGAGCTATAATATAATATTTTACACTCTAGCTTATATAAAACAAGATGACTTGTCTTACTACAGGATTAAAAACCAGTATACATAACTTAATCAGAAACAGAGGTTATAAAAATGTCAATATAAATATTGATATAGATATAAATATATAAAAGTAAACCTCTTCATTAATTAACCTTGTTCAAATGCTTCCACTGTATTAGTGGAATGTAGTATCTGTTTTCCTATATTCCTTTCTATAAAAGTAATATTTGGTATCAGCTACACTTATTTTACAGTAGAATTTTTTAACAAATTTAATGCCCCTTTCCCTACCAAATAAGAAAATAATAATACTCCTTTCACTGGGAATAATAAAAAGAGAATCTAATAAGTGAGGTTATAAAAAACATAAAATCATCAAATGCAGTCATAATTAATTTCCTTGTTTAAAACAATGTTTTGCTTTTATTTTTCTTTTCTTAATGAAACTCAGTCCCATTTACTTGAATTATTCTTCTCATTATGTATTGGCTAAACTTCTTTAGCAGCGACTGAGATTTTTCTCTTTAGTCCCAAAGGAAAGTTTTAATTGCATGTTGCCATGACAAGTTGAATTATTAAGACATATATTACTAGATAATACTACAACTTTCTAATTTTAGAGTGTCTTATCAAGAAAGCCACTTTCTTTAGATGTAGCCGAGATCTAAAAAATGCAAAGCATCTGTCTCACAATTAGTAAGAAACAATGTAAGGATCAGTTCACTTGTTTAACCAGGGCCAGAAAAAAGAAACCAGGATCTCCCACTGTGCAAGCTTTGATGATTTTACATTTATGAACCCATAAATGAACTTAATTCAGCAACTGACCTGTGAAAGAGCACGAGTTATTAACATTAATATTAATAACTATTATAATATTTAGAGTGTCTCCCCATAGTATTACAGAAGATAATAAAAACGATTTGAGATTCAATTACATCGACAAACAACTAAAACATTAGAAAAGACATTAGCTAATACAAAGAAGAAAATGCTTACAGTAAAAGCAGGCATTTGTGGGTTTCTCATAAGGCATGCCTTAACGAAATGTCTATAGACAGATGTTTTTGAGAGGAGTTAAGTTAGTGGTGATAGTAATTTCAGTAAGGGAACAGTCAAATGTACTTCACAAAACAGAAGTGATTCATCCTTTCTCTAGATGGTACTTATTCAATGATCATGTATATGCTTGACTTATCCAAAATAATAATCAAGAGTTGGCATATTTTTTTTAATGAAGGGTAAATATTTTGGGCTTTACTGGACACTTTCACAGCTACTCAGTTCTGTCATTTTAAAGTGAAAGAACATGGGGCGCCTGAGTGGCTTAGTCGGTTGGGCATCCGACTTTCGCTTAGGTCATGATCTCGCGGTTCGTGGGTTCGAGCCCCACGTCGGGCTCTGTGCTGACTGCCAGCTCAGAGCCTGGAGCCTGTTTCGGTCTGTGACTCCCTCTCTCTTTGACCCTCCCCTGTTCATGCAGTCTCTCTCTCTCTCTCTCCTAGAAATAAAAAAAAAAAACATTAAAAAAATAAATAAATAAAGTGAAAGAACAATAGACAATACACAAACAAGTAAATGTGTCTGTGTTCCAATAAAACTTGATTTAGGAACACTGAAATTTGAATTTCATAAAAATTTTCACATTAATATAATATTATTTGTCTTTTGATTTTGTTCTCAAACATTTAAAAATGTAAAAATCCTTCTTAACTCACACACCATACAACATGCGGCAGGCCAGATTTGGTCCACCGACTAGGGCTTGCCAACTTGTATTCTACACTGTGAATTTTGTAAGGTGAGGTATCTTTCAAACTCATCTACACCATCCCTCCAATACCTAATGTTTTGCTTTATACTTACTTAGTAGGTACTCTGCAAATACTTGTCAAAATGAATACTGGCATTATAGAGGTAGTGACTGAAAACAAAATATAAAACACATTCATCCTTTCGTCTGCTTCCTCAGAATGTCTTTAAGCAGATCCCCCTATCATTCTCGTTCAGTGTCCTGTTCTTTCCCATTACGTAGTTAGCACAGTAATTAATTATACATTTATTTATGGGTTTTTATGCTTATTACTGTATTAATTTCTATTGCTAGTGTACTGAATTACCACAAACTTAGTGGTTTAAAGTAATACATACTGGTTACCTACCATTTCTGTAGGTCAGCAGTTAGATGGCTGGCCGGGTCTCCACTTAGAGTGGAACAAGGCCAAAATCAAGGGATCGCAGGACTGTATTCCCTTCTAAAAGCTCTAAGGAGGAATCTTCTTTTCTTTATTTATCATTTTAGAGAGACGGGGGCAGGAGCAAAGGGAGAGAGAGAGAGAATCTTAGCAGGCTCCATACTCAGTGGAGAGGCTGACCCAGGGCTCCATTCCATGACCCTGGGATCAGGGAAAGTTTCGAACGAATCTTTGGAAATTCAAAATGGTATTTATTTTACCTTACGGGTTATGATAGAGATGGAATTTACCTGAGTCTTGAAAAATGTAGCTTTTTAAAAAAAATTTTTTAACATTTATTCATTTTTGAGAGGCAGACAGAGCACAAGCAGGGTAGAGCAGAGACAGGGAAACACAGAATCCAAAGCAGGCTCCAGGCCCTGAGTTGTCAGTGCAGAGCCCAACAACACAGGGCTTGAACCCACAAATCTTGAGATCATGACCTGAGTCAAAGTTGGACACTGCACCAACTGAGCCCACAGGCGCCCCTTGAGAAAAGTAGCTTAAAAAACAGGAAAGTTACAAGGGAGGATAAAATTGCAAATAAAAAGGGATGATTTTTGAAGTAAGACACAATACCCAAACCTCCCCTACATAGGTGATTTCCTCTGTTACATTATGCTTCAAAAGTCATACGTCAGCATTTTAAATAGTAACACCATGTAGCTCTCTTAATAGTATCTATCAATGTTAAAACTTGACATTACTTTGTATGAACTTCTACATACCAGGGCAGACACTCACTGCATTTTTACGCCTCTTTGACTCTAAGTATTTTCTATATGAAAAGGACATATATTTGAATATATTATATGAAAAAATAAACAATTTTATCACTCTGCTTAAGAAATATATTATTAGAATGGTCAATGCATACCTCTCTGCATACCTCCTTTCTCCCCTTCTTACTATTCACAGGTATTGTTTCCTACCACTGTTATTTTCGTACATACATATGTATCTGTAAATAAAGTGTTTAACTTTATGTTATTGGACTTTACATAAATCATTCATTTTCAATGCTGCATAGAATACCATCATATGTGTATATGTATATAAATTCATATATATGTATATAAATAATTTTATGCATTCTGTCATTGGATATTTGGATATTTAGATTGTTTCCAGTTGGTTTTTTTTGGGGGGGTTGTTATGTCTCTGTTTTTGTTGTTGTTTTTACCATTACAAACAATACAGATGTATTCATCCATTTCTTCTGGCATACGTATGCAAGAATTTCTCTCAAGATTATACCTAATAAATGAATTTTATATTTTCAACATTAGTAAACAATGTCAAATTGTTTCACAGAAGTATGTTTACAGAAACCAGACTCTCATCAGAAATGTATAAGACTTGATATTATTCTACCACTACTTGGTTTTATTAGACTTCTTAATTTTTGCCAAATGTTTAGGGCTAAAATAGTATCTCATCGTAGTTTTAATAGGTGTTTTTCAGGTTATTAATAAAATTGAGATTTTTTTCTTATATTTACTGGTTCACGTGTTTCATATGTTTAAAACTTCATGTGTATTGCTTTATCTGCTTTTTTCCCAGTGTTTTATTTCTATCCCATTTTGTTTTGCTTTCTCATTGCATAAACTAGTTGGTTTTGAGGGGTTTTATTGTGTTGTTGCTGTTGTTGTTGCTTTGGTAAGGTAAGGTAAGCTTTCCTGGCAATTTATTTATTTGAAAACATCTTTGACATTCTTTTGGAAAGCTTGTTGCATGAAGTGCACAATTCTTCATTGACAGTTACGAACTCTTGTGATAGTTAACTTTATTTGTCAACTTGATTGGACTCAGAGATGCCTAGATATTTCTGGTATTCCAGAAGGTATTTCCAGAAGATATCAGCATTTGAATCAGTATACTGAAGAAAGATTACCATCACTAATATGGGCAAGCATAACTCAATCCATTGGATTGGTTCTTGTGCTCTGGACTCAGATAGGGACTTAGACCATTAGCTCCCCTGAATTTCAGAACTTTAAGTCAGAACTGAATTACACCACTGGCTTTCCTGGGTCTCCAGCTTGCAGAAAGCAGATTGTGGAATTTCTCAGCCTGTATTACTGTGTGAGACATTCCGTATAATAAATCTCCGCCAATAGTTCTGTTTCACTTTATTATAATTATATATGTATATATACATATATATACTTCATATTATATATGTATATATGTGTGTGTATATATACATATATATGATATATATGTATGTGTAAATATATACATATATATGATATATATATAATATTGATTTTGTTTCTCTGGAGAATCCTGACAAAAATGCCTTTCTATAACTAATTGTTATTTTCCTACTGACTTTAAATGTTGAAAAGTTCAATTTCAGCCTAATTGTCCCTCCTTTATAGATATTTCTCTTATTTCTGGTGGCTGTTATAAATGAGTCCTGGTCTTTGTTCTTCTGTGGTTTCACTATGTTGTGACTACATATGAATATTTTAATGTTTATTTATTTTTGAGAGAGAGCACACAAGCAAGTGGTGGAGAGGCAGAGAGAAAGGGAGACAGAGGATCCAAAGAGGGCTCCATGATGACAGCAGAGAGCCTGATGGTTGGCTTGAACCCATGAATCATGAAATCATGACCTGAGCTGAAGTCAGACACTTAACCACCTGAACCACCCAGGTACCCCACTAAATATGAATGTCTATATGTTTATCCTGTTTAACTCATGTGTGGTTTTTTAATCTAAATTTGTTTCTTTCATAAACTCTTTAAAAAATCATCATTTTCCTCTATTTTCTCTAGTCTACTTTAAGAACTCCATTTAGACATGTTGGCTCATGACTTTCCTTTTCTACTATAGTCCTCATGAATTGAAGTTTTGATTTAAATCATTATATTTTTCTGGAGCACCTAGGTGGCTCAGTCAGTTGAGTGGCCAACTCTTGATTTCTGCTCAGATCATAATCATACAGTTCATGAGATTGAGCCCTGCATCCAACTCCACACTGATAGCATGGATCCTGCTTGGGATTCTTTCTCTCCCTCTCTCTCTGACCCTCCTTTATGCTCTCTCTCTCTCTCTCTCTCTCTCTCTCTGTCTCTTTCACTCAGAAAAAATAAACTTTAAAATAAACAATAAACAAATAAATAATAAATACATTTTACAGTTCTAGAGATATAGAGAAGAAAAATATTCTCTATGTTCCTTCTTATACAGCTCGAGAGTGATGCTGCCTATTGGGTAGTCAGTAGACATGGTATTAGTCACTTCCAAGAAGAATCTCAGATGAGCTTGTTTGCTAACTTTCAGCCATCCCTCAGTCTTAGACAAAAGAAGGCTTTATTGTTGAAATGGCAGTCATGATATCCAATCGGCCTTGATATCTAAGTTGCTGCATAGAGAACAGTCATCACAGAGAGTCACCTTATCCTTGGCCAGCAGTAAGGGAATAAAAGGAACATTTGTTGTCAGGGTTGAATTTTTCTCTGCCACAGCACATCCTATCTTGACTAATATAAATTGCCAATTCATTCCTTGTCAACTATATTTGGTTATTTTTTATATCCCCTAATACTTTGGTCACTTTTTTGAATATATAGTCTTCCCTTCTTTATTTAATGTTCTATAAGCAATGTTTTCAATATCTAATGTCCTTGGTTTTTAAATTTGCTGGGTTTTGTTTTCTCATGCATTTGATTTTGTTGTTGTTGTTGTTGTATCTTTATATTTGATTGAATTTAGTATGTGGAAGAATATGAGGGACCCCTCCTTCCAGAGAGGATATTTATAGGATTCTGCTACAGACAAAGCATCTCAACAACCTAGGACTACTGTAATTTAATCTCTGTTTCTGGTTTCTGTGGCCCCTTAAGATAAAGTAGACCCATGTGAGGCAAGCCTATGACACACATTCTGAAGAGCTACTTTATCCCCCCATCTTAGCTGTGTCCAAAATAGACAGTTTTCTATCTGTTTCTAATTCTCGCTAATGAATTTGTCTACCCTACCCTTTCACTTATGGTATCCCTTTGGAAAAGCAAGATTTTATAAAAATTCTCTTGATTTCCCCCAGTAGGCCCAATCTCAATATCCTGGTTCCCATTCAGCTAATATTCCCTAAATTCCAGGTTGTTGTAGCGTCATATTTTCCCATCCTATGCCCCAAGAAATGCTCCAGATTTTATACTGACTTGCAATTTTGATTTCAGCTTTTAAAAACTACTGTGTTGTTAGGGAAAGAGGAAGCACTTGAAGATTTCCTTTACTTTCTTGAGAAGTCAACTATAAATTTAAAAATACATTTCGTTAGCTTAGTTCATGCCTATATGTTTTTCAGAAGAATTGCTTGGAAGAAATAAAACTGTATGTTTTTAAGCACAGCTATATTCCCACCATGAACACAAAAATATTTATTTAATAAATGTTATAAGACTGTTCAGACTGAAGAAAAACAACAGACTGAATATATTTTTAATTTTAAATACTCTAAACATATAGAAAAATAAGGAGAATAAAATAAAACAAACACTTTCTGACCACCCATATATTATAAATGTTGACATTCTTCTACATGTGCTTCAACATTCTCTTCGAGTAATATACTGTTGCCAAAATAAATAGCTTCCAATCTAATTGAAGAGAAGAGGGTTTATTTATGCATTCTTTCAATTAACATACATTGACTCAAAATTAAATATCACATACAATGCTTAGCACTAGAGATTTAAACCACGTATGTTAGGTCAATACTGGAACTATGCCTTTCAAAATAAAATTTTACTATGACTGTGTTATTGATGATTCAATCTTGTTCCATAAACATTTATTGAGCACCTAGGGGAAATCTAGCAGTAAAAATAAAGGGGAAGAAAATGCTTTAATTATGAGGAACCTACTTTATTACTTGCTGACATTGTATATCTAAAAAAAAAAAAAAATGGACTCATCTATGTATGTTATCCTGTGCCTTTCACCTCTATGTGGATTATTTATTAATCTTTGACAAAAAGATCAATATATTGTGAATTCATTTATATATACTCAATATCAGTGAGATAAAATATAATTATAAAAGTACTGTTACAGAAAAAAGTACCAGATAGAACCATTATAGATACTTAGAGATGAGCTATGCCTCTCTCATTTCCTGTACTTTACTGTACAAGTAGATATAATACTATTTCTTCCATTATGAATTGAGCTATTCTTAAATTTGTTGAAGAATTTCAATAAAGGCAATGAAAAGAATTATTAATCCCCTTGGATAGTAGTGGGAAATGCACTGTAATTGGTAGGCTTCATATCAGAGTTCTTGGAATTTCTCCAACTGCATTAGCAATTGGTCATCTTAATTACATGGTCCATTAGCTGAAATCTGCATCACAAAACTACCAAGCACAATTCTTGCCAACTCTGATCCATCCATTGTAAGGTCAAAGTTTCCTTGCTCATTGCAAAATGAAACTAGATATATTAAGTTAAAGTATTCTGAGCTCATTAAAAATACAACCCCAAGTTAGCCACCATATCACATACATAAAATAAGTGCAATTCTACAGACAATGCCTCTAATACTCTCAGCTTTTTATGATGTAAGGTGGTTCTGCACAAGATCTGGACACAATAAAAAAAAACCTTTATTTTTTTTAAGTTTATTTATTTATTTTGAAAGAGGGGGAAGGAGGTTCAGGGAGAGAGAGAGAGAATCCACACTGGCAGTGCAGAGTCTGATGTGGGGCTCGAACTCATGAATTGTTAGATCATGACCTGAGCTGAAACCAAGATTTGGACACTGAACCAACTGAGCCACTCAGGCACTCCAAAAAGAACATATCAAGTATTGAACTTCACTTTCTGTGTCTTATAGATATAATTACCTACAATATTGACACAAATGTATCAATCTAATTTGATAATCATTAGTGTGTTTCTAAATTAAAAGTAGGTTTCAGAGGCACCCTTACCATGCCAGTACCTAGCCCAGAAGTGTACATGGAACCTTAATGGAAGCCACTTTGCAACGCTTCTTTTATTTAGCATAGCTCCTACTCAAAAGTACTTAGATAGCCAACTAATCTTAAATAGCTCTATTCAATATTCATTCCTTCACTCAGTCAGATATTAACATTTTTTGTAGTATCTACTGCATGCTGCCTGCTGATATAGCAAGATAAATAAAAGATACTCACTGTTCTCAAGACACTTGTGACTCAGCCCATTCTATATACATGTTTCAAATCAGTTCAAATTATGATGTGTGTATTCTATTTCAAAGCTCTAATTTCTCCATTTTCCTGCAAAGGATATAATGGAATTATCCTTGCTAACATCCTAAGGCTGTTTTTTGAATCTCATCTATCTAATTTAGCAAAATATTGAGGCTAACCTAGAATATAGCGTACGTTGAATCCAGGCTAACATGGTTCTAAATCTTAAATACCCTTGCAAATTATTTATATGATATGCCATTCTGGAATTTTACCCAGTACTGAAGCCATGTTTAATGATTTTATATTGCAGCTTCCAGCTTTCCCTCAATGAAAATGGAGAAAGTAGGTGCCTGTCTCCTGTATTCCTGTATTTCTTTTTCATTCTACTGGATCCTTAGAGATCACTGAGAAAATTTCAAGTGCATATGCAAGTTCTTATCATAGCTGAGCTCCAATTATTCTGAGTCAGAAGAACTGCTAAGTTGTTTCTTACAGATTTTTCATTCAACCATAATTTCATATTGATGCTTATTCTAAATTTTCTCATCTAAAACCTGTCCCCTTTGGCACAAAAAGAAATGGAAGTGGTTGAACAGTGTTCTACCTTCCTCACCTGCTTATGTTATATCTTTGTCCTCACTGCATAGTAATGCCTTAATCTTTTTCAACATTTGAATAAAATAACAAAATCAAAATAAAACATAAAAGACTTTCTGTTGTCTATACAGTTTTTCTCATTGCATCCATGATGCAGAATTTATTGTCCAGTGCCACTCTAATGTACCTACCTAGCTAAATTCTATCCAGTCCACCTTTTTAACCAATTTTTCAAAAATTATGTCTTACTAAATTGCTATCTCTGCAGCTATATCTATCTCTAAATATTATCTTTTCCATTTTCTTTTTCACTTGAATCAGTTGCAAATGTAGAGTCTGATATTCATTTTTGGAGGCTCCCAGGCTTCTTAACTCATCCTTCTTTTTAGAGGGTCAGGGAGTGGGATCAAATCTGTTATGGTGGAAGTTTAGAGATGATATGACTTAAGTCAAATCATCTTATACAAATCCGGCTGTCTGGAAACAGGAATAAAGCAGTTTCCTGGAAGGAACTGTGTAGATAGGATGAGCTCTACAAAGTTCAATCTAGTTTCTAATCCTATTAGTCCCAGGGGAGGTAGATAAAAGAACCATTAAAATGTCCTGGCCTTGTGATTGCACCCCAATCTCTGACAACAGCAAAGATGACATTAACAAGACTGTTCTTTGTATATTTTTTACATTGTAGGCACACTGCTCCACACTGTTATTGAAATAGATTAGAAGGAACTGGAACAAACCTCTACCACACTGGAGGCTAAGAGACAAGTCAGAAGTGGTAGGGGTGTTAGCTTTAAAGACAAAGCTCTGGAGCACTGGGATTATCATCATCATCATCATCATCATCATCATCTTCATGTACCATGACCATATTCTCAGGCTTATGTTGGCTGGAAACTGCCTCTGTTTGAAGGATTAGAACCTGCCTTTTATAATATTTCTGACAATGTCTAATTATGAACAGCATTTCCATTAATTATCAACAGGAAACTTTAAGGTGACAAAGACCTTTCACAAGGTCCCTGTTCTATGAAAAAACAATTTCCCTCATTTTAAAAGTTAGATTGAGGGGCGCATGCATGGCTCAGTTAGTTGGGCATCCGACTTCAGCTCAGGTCATGATCTTGCAGTTTGTCAGTTCGAGCCCTGCAACAGGTTCTCTGCTGACAGCTCAGAGCCTGGAGTCTGTTTTGGATTCTGTGTCTCCCTCTCTCTCTGCCCCTCCCCTGCTCATGCTCTGTCTCTCTCCGTCTCAAAAATAAACAAAAAAAAATTTTTTTAATAAATAAACAGATATACAAATAAATTTTTTTAAAAAGTTAGATTGATAGTAGTTCCCATCATTCCCTTTACTTTCTCACTGTTTAAACATGAATGGAAATTCTAGCAGCTATCTGAAGAGTTGGAGTTCCAGGAAAAGGAATAAACATCACTTACACATCTGCTGTGCTCCAAGTACCTATGTTTTGTATTTTTACATGTGTTAACATATGTAATCTTTCAGTATCTCTCAGATTTTACATTTTAAATACACTGAATCTCTTTGAAAGACAGAGCCAGAGCTATGTGGCTGTCTCCACTGCCCTGTTGTCACTATTCTGGCCTGCCCCGGGGATGATTTGAGATTTGCATCTCCATTACTTCTTCTTCTTCTTGTCTGTCTACACTGGTATTTTGCCATAGTGACAAAACTGCTATTTTATTACCTCTTATTTTCATCCATAGTGGACTCTTTGCTTAAGAGCAAAGAGAGGGGCACCTGGATGGCTCAGTCAGTTAAGTGTCTGACTCTTGATTCCAACTCAGGTCATGATCTCACAGCTTGCATTCTTGGGTTCGAGCCCCACATTGAGATCTGCGCTNATGGCCTAGACAAGGTTATTTGGTGTTTCTCCCTTCAGATCTGTTTGTTTCTAAATCTACCTCCCTCCCTACCTTTCTAATGCTATCGCAGCTGCACCCTATGGGAAGTTTCTGTTCTTGACTCCATGAGCAGGAGTCAGCCATTCTCTTAATTTGCCATCACTCCAACAAATCTCAGCTAGATCCTTCTCAGGAATAGACATTTTATTAAAGATTAATAATGGAGTTAATAGAAGTGCTTTCCATAACTCAGGGCATAAACCTTCACTTCAAGATTCTTGTTTTCCTTCCAAGTTAAGTCTTTAGTATCCAGCTCCTCTGTCTTTCAAAGCCCCCAGCAGCTTCTTATTCCCCTTCTCACAACATGTTCCACTTTCACTTTGGCCATTTTATGTCTTTTTTTTTTAAACTGTAGATTAATTTATCTTCTCTCATATATTGCATCCCATACTCATCATTTATATAGTCTTCAGGTTGACAAAAGGACACAAACAAAAGATCCTCCTATTTGTTTTCTGGATCCATCCTTCTCACAAACTGACTATAAAATTATTATATCACATTTTTTCTATTATATATTTAATACTTTTCAAATGCCTTTTATGAGCAAGACTCCATGGAAAGAAGTTAGGGAGACAGAAAGAAGTGATATACAATGGCTAAGAAATTGCTCTCCACCCAGAAGGCACTTACAGAAATGTACAATCAGGTGAACAGGATGTAGGAGGATATATAGTCAGGTGATATAAATGGATAATTGGAAATTAAAAGATGGGAGAAGTCAAGCAACACACCAGCAAACTACAGAGTTCCAAACTGAAAAGTTCCAACATCAATGATGTTGCCCCAATTCTAGGTAGAAATAATTTTTGAGGTCTTTAACTCAGAGAATATGTCTAATGGAAGGAGAAAATACTGGGTCTTGCATTATCAAGTTCACTATGACTCTTATATGGTATTCCTTGTGTTCTACCATAGTATCCAACAAAATTTTTCTTGCCCTTTTATCCATGCTTTGCATTCCATACTGTATCCAATCTGACTGTTCTAGGCCCCGTTTGTGGTTATATCATCCTTGTTATTTCCTCCATTTTTATCCTCTTATGCCATTCTCAATGTTTTCCATAAAAATATTTTATTATAGATTTCCCCCCCTGACCATTGAATTTTCATATTGAAGAAGTCTTGATAAATCAAATGAATAACCTCTTGATAAATATACAAGATGAAGTTCATCTTCAGGAAAAGATCCAATTTGGTAGTATTTTAAGCCATTGTCTAAAATGGGCAAATTCCATTCCTCAACACAATACAATTCCTGTAGCCAGTCATTTTTCCCCCCTATTCTACCTGCTCTTCCTAAATCCCATGATTTATGAGGGGGGATAAACAGATAAAAATAGCTCCTATATTTCCAATTCCTTTCCTTTTTTACCAAGGTAGCATTTATGAGATAGACTTTACTCTCTACTGAGCACCTATTGTTTTTTACCACTTATATGTGTCATTGTACTCATTCAGCAAATAATTAAACAAATCTCTGATAGCTTCTGGAGATACTGAATGTAAAAGACGACCTCAGTGAAGTTCAGGCAAATGGGAAAGGCCATGAAATGTGGTGACTAGCATGGATAATTGTGTCCTCAGGGTGCTATGAAACCTCAGAGGACAGGCATCTACTTCTCAACTCTGTGGTGGAGGATGTGTGTGGAGGGAGCAGGCAAGTGAGAGCCCTCCAAAAGTATATAACACTTGAGCTGTCACTATTGGAATCAATAATACAGTAACTTATCAAAATGTCTACACCGGAAGCCAAGAATCTAGCCACTTTAACTTATTTCCCCAAATATTTCCCTCAACAAGTCTTTCTGATACTGCCTCTTGCCTCCTCGATATCATCTAAAAACTCCCAATTTTCTCTATCTGTCTGCCACTATCTTAGTTATATTCCTATCTTTCTCTGGAGTATTAAAATAGCCTCCTATCTGTTCTTCCTAATTACAGAATCATTCCCCTTCAATATTTTACATTCATTCATCCATCCATCCATCCATCCATCCATCCATCCATCCATCCATTCTACTTTGCTAAAATTCAATACTAAAACTCTTCAATGGTTACCAAATGTTGTATAGCGAAAGTACAACCCCCTTGACATGTCTTGGCTTGATCATCATTAACCACAGTGCAGTGGTTAAGAACATGGAGCCTAGAGCCTGGGCTTGAATTCTGTCATCTAAAAACTAGGGGTCTTAGACAAGCAGTTAATTGCTCTAAGCCTCAGAATTCTCCCTTTTTTTTTTTTTAAATAGGGATATCTCTTCATAGAATTATGGTAAAGACTAAATGAAATAAATTATCTAATGTCTCAGACCACAGTATGGCACATAGTAATAGATAAAGATTAGCTATAATTACTATCACTCTAAATTCATTTTCCTTAATAATTTCCTTTCTATGGTTTTGTTCCTTAATGTTCCTTTAAGTCACCATGTTTTCCCATCTTTGTATCTTTCATGTGTTTCTTCCTCTACCTAAACCTCTTTTCCATGCCTTCTCTAACCTGCCTAACACCAACTCATTTTCAGGCCTAGCTGTGGATGTCATTTTCTGTCTCCAGTTCACCAGTGCTGAGGTAGGTGTTTTTCCTATTGGTTTCTATCACTCCCTTGCATTCTTTATCCTAGCATGAATAATTTTTTTTCTCCTTTGGTGTATTATGAAGTCCTTAAGGGTTATTCCTCATTGTCTCCCTAATACCTAACATTTCCACTGGCTTATATAGGCATAGAATTAGTTTCTGTGGAGCAATTAATTTAATATTCAATTGCATATACAATTTGGTTTGACCTGATCAGGAGCTATATCATTATTATAAACTCTAGAATAGCCAAGCTTTATAAACTGTGCTTTTTAAAATATGTATTTCTTGCTGAGACATAGGAGCACATGTACCCCAATGTTCATAGCAGCACTCTCAACAATAGCCAAAACATGNTTTCATTCACTTTTACACCCACTCTTCATGACTAGCAACTATAGGGAATTATCTACTATAGAATAAATACTCAGATGCAAGTGTTAATTTAGTGTAAATGAAACCAAATATCTTTAAATTATACAATTCTAGACTCTTTTTATGTGAATGAAACATGGAAATACAAGTTTGGGGCCTTATTTATTTTTCTGCAGATGAATGCCACTGAGTTTTATGTCTTAAATCCTGATGGCTTATAATATTTTAAGGCAAACACTAAAACAAAAACAAAAACAAAAAACCCTAATGGACACAGCATTATTCAAAGAGAAATTCTGAAAGGAAGGAAATCTGAGGATTAATGTCCTTAATATTCATTTCTGACAGCCTATGTTCAAGTTTAGGTTGTCTGGTCAACATTTGGGTCTGACTCGTAGTTTCCAAATCATGGTGTGTCGTGTTCTAAATCAATTCCCTAGGAGAGATTTAGGGATAACTTTTCCACAGGTTTTCTCAATTAAAGATGCATCTAGCTCTTTGCCCACATCACCCACATCTGCTCATAAAAAATGAATAATGGAACACACATGTGCTGACTTGCTATTCATTTCAGCCTTTTGCAGGTGCAAATGCAAGTTTTAAGGTGCAAAGTGGAGCCACAAACGTTGTGGGCTTGTCCAGCTGAAATTCTAGGCTTTAATCACATCTAAATAACTCCTCAGGTGATGCAATCACAGGATTTTGCTCACAAAAAGGGTGTAATAAATACTGTAGATTGAACTGGTGTGCATTAACAGATGAGGCTATATTATTTAGAGAATATAAAATCTGGCCAATTTTCACCAATCTGGTATTTGCCAAAGCATTCTTTTCTTATATTAACCCAAAATTCACCTTGAGTACATTTCAAAGGAACTTTGACCAAATAAAATAGGAAGTAAAATACTTGTATTCGTGTACATATAACTGATTCATGGATTTATATTGACAGATAATGCAAATCTATTGTAATCACTACATATCCTTGCAGCTAGGGTGGCCTGCTAGCAGACAAACTAAGTCAACACCCTGTTATAAGCAGTACCAGAGGGGCTCAATGGTGCACATAAACTTCAACAGCAGAAAATCCCAAAATTATTTGTTTTCAGCGTGGATATCGGGGTTTTGTTGTTGCTGTTGTTGTTATTGTTTCAGTAGACATCCATTCCGAATTTTATTTTCTTAAGATTCTGTAAATTATACATCTTCCTAATGATTATATTGTCACATACCTTTCATTTGCCCATACATACAAGAATGTGTCCCTTGCCAGTTAAGATGATATAGGTAACAGAGCTGTTTGAAGATGGAGAGGAAAGCTTTGTTTCCTGAAGTGACAAATATCCCTATAGCCACCCCTTGTGGTCAACTTTCCATGAAGTTTATTAAACATGGTATGCATGTGTCATCAGATGCCCAGCTGTACTGCAGTTATTTTCCTTGAGTAGAGAAAGTACCTTTCTCCCTAGTCTGACAAAAAAAACAATCACAGCCTCCTTGTTTCTTTATGAATGAGAGAAGTCCAGGTTATAAAGAACACACACACACACACACACACACACACACTTTTATTCCAAGATTGTAAATATAAAATAGTATCATAATTATGGGAAATTATTATTTTAAGGGAACAAATATGAATATATTATTATCCAGGGGAGCATAATAGAAGGGAGAATTTTCCAGGAAGCCTTTTTTTGAAAAATATCACTATATTTCACTATATTGTTTCACTATATTGTGGGAGAGAGTTCAAAAGTCATTGAAAGAGAAAGGAGATTTCCCTCTTTGGCTTCATGTTTAAATATATTTATCTCCTCTCATCAACCCTGAGACAGAGAAAAATGAAAATTAAGCTCTGCCTTTTCACTTTACTTCTGTTATAATACCTCTCAACCCAACCCTCTTTAGTCTGTTTATCCAAATCCTGCCCATTTTTCAAAGTGCAGCTCAAATTCAGCATTCCCTGAGCATTTCATCTGGAAGCAATCTTTCCTTCTTCTAAACTTCCACAAGACTTACTTTCCATACCACTCATTTAGCACTTATTATTTACTGACTGGTGGAGATTTAATGTTTTGAGAAGAACTGCAGCCACAGTAGAGATTTTTTTTATCCTTTTATATGGAAAACGAATATATGTTTTTAAAAGCAAAATACACCTAGTGTTTTTATTATTCTTCATAGATCTGAAATCTAGTTTTTATAGACTATATCACCATAACAGAAAGGAAGCATATATGTAATACTTACAGTATGCCAGATATTGTATTGAGAACATAAAACAATTAACAGCATTATTTATAATAATAAATTAACAAACATTAAGTTATAACTACTTTACAAATATTAGATTGCTAATAACATAATTTTCATATGTTCATATGCATTTTTTGTGCATCCATATATATGTATATACATGCATGAAACTATATATACATGTATGTGTGTATGAAATAATATGATGTACATAAATTATTTTATTCATATAAATATTGCAATGTATAATTGAAATAAAACAATATTTACTCAGGAATTTATGAAAATGCACCAATAAATTGTGAATAAGTTTACATTTATTATTGAATTTATGTTATTGTTCTCATTTCTATAAAAGATAAAGGTTCAGGGTGTTAAACAATAAGAAAGACAGCCTATCTTAGTATTTTCCATCTTTTCTTCAAAGATGGAAATTTTAGAAGGGGAAAAAATCATATATTTAGAGCAACACGAAATTAGAGTTTTCTGAAACTAAGGTCTTTTTTTAGGGTCCTTTTATTTTTATCCAACAGCTAAAACGTGTTGGTTTTATTTTATGAGGATAAAAGTAGTAGATAAAAACAAAAACAAAAAATACTCAGCAATTACCCAGAAGTTCTAGATTTTAGTCTAGTATCACCATCCACTAGCTATAAGTAATTAAACTTTCTGTTTCTTGGTTTCTTCATCTGAAGATGATGGATACCAGTTTAATAGTATTATTTCAGTCTCCAATTTCAAAATCCATCTATAGTTTTGTCCATATATTAAAGATTCTATTCAAACAAATTTTAAGAGCTAACCCACAACACTCCCCACACGCCCCCATGAAAGTGCTCAGGCTAATGAGAGCCAAAGCCCATCCCTTAGCTACCCAGGCACTGTGCCCAATAGAAAAGGGATTTTCCTTAAACGGAAAACTACTTAAGGGACAAACTCGATCCAGGACCATGTCTCAAGGTTATGCTTCTCAGATTGTCCTCTAGCCCAACCTCAAGGATCTCAGGGATTTTAGGAGAAGAGAGAATATGAAAATTTAAAAATGCAAGATTTGATAGTAGACCAGGAGCAAAGAACTCCTTATGTTTTTCACAAATTTCAGTAATGGATGTTTTCTTGACTGCAGTGATTATAGGAGTGGGGGCGGGGGGGAAAGAAGAGCAATAGTCTTTACACAAAAGCACAGAGTGCTATCTGAGCAAGCTGAATGAACCAAGGGTCTTTTAGGAAGCAGTAAGGTCCAAAGTACCCTATCTTACTAAGGTTGGTTGTAGGCATGGAGAGAGATTCTGGGATGGGAGGTAAAAGAAACATTGTCAGAAGATCCCAAATTCCAAAGGAACTAAAAAGAAAAGTTGAGGTGCTGTTTTATAAAGTACTTTTGTGAAGCTTTGTGCCAACACAAAAGATTATAAAAACTAAGAAAACAGAGTAAACATATAAAAATTTGTATATTCTATAGATTGAGGAAGTCAACTGCAGGTCATAAAGGCTATGTAATCAAACATCATCTTTCGATGTTTGCTCATCTTAAATTTTTGTTTGTTTGTTTGATCAATTAATTTACTAGGGCAGCAATGCATTACATAGCATTTTAAGTTTTTTCTTAATCAAAAGTGATTTTGCTATATTTTCATTTCATAATATTCAAGACTTTCAAATTGTTACCAACTGTTATTATTAGTTATTTTTATTTAATTTTTTTATATTTTTTTATTTATTATTGAGACAGAGAGAAACAGAGCATGAGTGGGGGAGGGTCAGACAGAGAAGGAGACACAGAATCTGAAGTAGGCTCCAAGCTCAGATGCTGACAGCCTGATGTGGGGCTCAAACTCACGAACCATGAGATCGTGACCTGAGCTGAAGTCGGCCGCTTAACCTACTGAGCCACCTAGGTGCCCCGAGTTATTTTTAGATATACTCATCTTTTCACTTGAGTTGGGTTACAAGTATCTTTGAAGAGAAAAGGAACAAGTTTATTTTATTCCCTCCCAATGTGTAACAAAAATCTAGTGCATAGGTTTGATATACGTAGGTGCACACACACATAGCAGGACACTTATCTGAATGTACACATTAACCATGTCTCATCTACCAGTGAGAAATATAAGACCATACTGCCCTCAATCTGAAGTTAAGATTTATTATAGTGTCAAATTAAATTCTAAATTATGATATTCTAAGACATTGGAAAATGAGTGAGATATCACACATGAAAGAGCATTTTTTTTCATATTTTATCATGTATATTTCCTTTTATAGTGGTCTCATTTTGGCCATTTGTTAATCGTGTATCTTTCAAAGCTTTAAGACAAGTTTATTGTTATGATTAGATCAAGAAAATACTTTTTGTTTTTCCATCAGCATGTTTTCCCTGCTACAGCAGAAGAGATAAATTGGGAGAAAAGATAATGGGAAGGAGATAAAATAATTTGAGAGAAAGGATAAAGTGTCTTGTATATTGAAAAGCAGAAGGGAATTGCAACCATCTATACCAAAGAAGGGGTACCCAAAACTGTACCAACTCCCCCAACCTTTATATGGAAGGTTTAGCAAACTTGACTGCCCTGTGCTAATTTTCCTTATATTTTTATTGCAATTCAGTAAATTACTGGGAATTCAAAAAATAATTTCCTACCCTTTGGTGCCATCATGAGGCCAGACTAACAAAGTACCAAGAAAAGATCTCCAGAGTAACCCAAGGTTTTGATATTTTCTTTTCATTCAAGGTGTAACTTTCCAGAGAATGAAAGTTTATTTCAGAAAGAAATATAATTACCTTTACTATAATTGAAACCCTCCAACCAATAAATCATAGCTTGTATGTCTACATAGGCATTGTACTGAGTGGAATAAAATGTACCTTAAATTTTTAAGCAACTGTGAAATAACAATTTTGTAAATTTGAAATCATTAAATTATTCATGTTTTAAAGTTACATAGCCATGACCTAAAGTTTTTAGAGATTTTAAAATAATTATTGCAATATCTTAGCTTTATCTATTTTTTTTACTTTATGTTTTCGTAAGCATAAGATAAAGTACCCCAGAGGTATTATGATATGGCAAGAAGAAAATATGCTATTTTAGGAATGAAACAAATGACAATAGAAATAATATGACAAAGCAATGCAGTAGATAGAATAGCAAATATATCTAAGGACTTCATAGCCAGATAAAATCAAAGTACAAATCACTAACAGGTAATTCATTATTTGAAATCATCATCACAAAGTACATCCAAAAAATGACAAAGATATTTAATTAAAAGTTTCTACCAAATATACCTTATTCTGTATTTGTGTTGTATCTATATTATTATCCCAGATTTTAATTATATCCATTCTAAGCTGATTGTACATCAATAAATGTGCAAAATGTTTATTATTCATCTGCTTTCTCAGTCCATTTAATATTTTTGTGTAAATTGTGAAAGTTTTCTCATGTGATGAAAACATTGTCCCTAGATGATGCCTGATGATGCCTAAATCTTATTTCTTCCCATTGGTCCTCAAAACTCCATCCATTTTTCTCTCATTTTGCTTTATGGTATTTAGAAACTGAAAAGTCCCACAAATTTAATCTGTAAAGCATGGTTCTCCTCTAAGGGATGGAAAATTTCACTATGCAGATGTATTGTTTACTTCAGCCTTTCTTACTTACTGGAAAAGCCACAGACGGGGAAAAAATAAAACTGCTGAATTGGTTTTTACCTGCTTTTGTTCTTAGAGTGTCCTCTTCCCATCTTGTCCATACCTAACACCTCTATGCAATATTTCCGTACTTTCTGAATTAACAAAAATATAAATACTATCATTAACTTCAGTTATAATAAAGGCAGCCTGAGTTGCTTCCTTTTTTTCCTCTTGCCTCAGAGACAGATCTTACATGTGAAAATAGTAATAATTTGCTCTTGTTTAAAGTCAGTGGTGATCTCCTTTTGTGACCTGGCCTCCAGCACTCTTTCAGCAGAATCACGGTACTAATCCCAGCTTGGTTTTGGGCATATGTTGCCCTCATTTGGTCCCTGTAATGTTGCCCCCGATAGATCATTATCTTTAACATTATCCCAGAGATGAAGAGAAGTTAAATCTCCCTCCATTATAATAGCATCAAAGACTCCTTTCACTGGTAAGACTTACCAAGAGAGACATTATTTCTGCCCTGACAAAATTCTCAAAGGCTGCAAAACCAACGGAGGAAGCTTGGGAGCCATCATTGGAGATGAAAAGGAGTACTCAGATCACCTATAACCTCCTTCAGGCAGGACAAGACTATTCTTATGTCAGATTCTATACAATGTTCAAATATTTAAATGCCATCTCATCATAATTCTATTCATCTCACAAGCTCAGATAGTCCTCCATTCCAGTGACATCATCTATTGCTTTTACTTCACTATGTAGTTGTGAGGAAGGGAAAGAAATTTAGAAGCCTGAGTGTGTGAGTATCTGATTCAGCTGGGATCCAAGAAAAGTGTCCAGTTATTTATAATGGAAAGTATTTAATGCATAAAATTAGTTACACAGGTTATAGAAGGGAACAGTGAAGTAACTCAGAGATTGTCAACAGCATGGAGTGACTACCAATCTCTGGAGGGGAAAGACTGAGTAAGAGAATGGGTGAGACAGGGTGGACAAAGCCCAAGGTGTTACCTACTAGGAAGTAGAATGGAGCCAGGTAAGCTTCAGATGTAAATGGTAAGCCTAAGGCTTCTCCTCCCTTCTTTGTCCCTTCCACATGCCTTCCAAATTCTGGCCAATGACTCTCACTGTGCAAACCAACCATAACCTCTCAATAATGGAGCTTGAGTTATGCAGCCTGCATGAGTCACCTCCCCGACACACAGAGCAGAACATTGGAATTGGGATGAAGGGATTTGGACTCAGGACTGGCACAGAATATTGAGTAAGTAGGAAAAAGAAACAGTGTTGGTGGGTTCTTATTAAAAAGAAAAGTAAAAACAAAAAAAATTTACAAGCTCTAAATGCCCAGTATATACCTTCCCAAGTTCATATATTTCCCTTATGTCTACCAGTATTGTAGATTGATTAGAACAATCCATAGTTAGTTTCTCCAAGTCAAAAGACCTTCCTTTATCATAAAAAATGACACCTAAATATTTTTTACATCTTTGACATGTTGCATTTATAATCGTGTATCATTTATTAATATTAATTTCTCTTTTTCAAAGATAAACCATTCTTTCTTAAAATGGAGTTATTGTGAAAATAATTTTCAACTAAATTAGTTTTCCATTTTATTCCCTGCTGCTAGTAATGAAAACACATCTCCCAGCTGTGAGGAAAGCATAATTTCTGATGGTTCACAGCAAAGATAGGCTTTTTCTGTTTTTTTTTGTATTTTTATAAAATGAAGATGGTCGAAAGCAAAATTACAACTCTGAGGCTATTACATTTCAACTGAATCCATTTTTAAATTACATTATTCAAGAACTTTTTGTACCACTAATAATCATACTATAATTTATAAAAATTTTAATTATTAAATTCAGTAAATTTTAGCCCAAGAAAACAGACCAATATTTCTAGTGTATTTCTATAATTTATTTCTATAATTCTAGAATCTATTATCTAATTTTATAAAATATCCTGTTTTTTCCTACCATCACTGATTTTGATATTATCTTTTGATGGATTTATACTGTTCATAATGCATTTTAATAAACAAATACAGACATATGAACATACATCCAAAATATAGCCAACTCCCATTTTCTATTACATTTTTTCAGGTCTTTTTGCAATTCCTGTAAAGTTGGCACTGAAATTTGAAATATGATTATAAATTTAATAAANTTTTGCCATTCCTGTAAACTCTGAACTTAAATTTGAACTATGATTATAAATTTAATAAATAGAAACCTATTGTTTGCTGTCATTTTCACGTAATGAATGAAGTATCTGCTTCTTTTTAGCATGAAAAATCTTCCTTATACATAGCCAAATTCTACCCCCATGAGGTCCCACATCTATTCTGTCCTACAGTAACTGTGGTCAATGGTTTTCATTTGATTCTTCACATCTTTGAAGTTAGTTGCATGCATTCTTGTTTCTAGAAGAGGATCTTTATCCCATAATTGGTTTCTAAACTCATCTGGGGGTTGACCCTTTTTTATAAGATGAGGCTTACATATAATCCTTGGTACTTATAAAAAAATTAAATCATAACTTTTGAACACTTAATAATCTGAGCTCTGGCAGCACTCTCTCCCATACCACAAATTCCACTGAAATAAGCCACTAAGTATATAGTAAGCAAATTATCATCATCAAAAAATAGAAAATGATAGAGCTCCATCAACTTGCTACACAACTGAAGAAAATTCTGCTAGAATTCAAGGGACATAAAATGAACATCAGTTCTTTTTTTTTAATTTTTTAAGGTTTTATTTATTTCTGAGAGAGAGAGAGAAAGAGAGAGAAAGAGAGAGACAATGTGAGCAGGCAAGGGGCAGAGAGAGAGGGAGACACAGAATGCGAGGCAGGCTCCAGGCTCTGAGCTAGCTGCCAGCACAGTGCCTGACATAGGGCTCAAACCCACGAACCATGAGATCATGACCTGAGCCAAAGTCGGAGGCTTAACCAACCGAGCCACTCAGGCGCCCCAAACACCAGCTCTTGATTCTTCTTGCTTTGCACTTTTTTTAGGAATTACAACATGCACCCATCATCTCAATTTTATATAAATCTCATAAGATTATAACTCACAGAACCTCCCTGTCCAATGACAGCTATACAAAAGACCTAAGTTAGGCCAATGACACAGAATTTCCCAAGAATATGAACTATAAGTAGCTATGAAGTTTTAGATGAAGGTGACTGATGTTGTTTTCTAAAAGCAGAACTTTGAAAAGGAAACCATGGTAACAACCTAAATTTCCCTCAAAAAGTGAATAAATAAATAAAATGTAGTATATCCATAAAATGAGGTATTATTCAGCTATAAAAAGTAATGAAATAGTGACACATGCTAAAACACTGATGAACCTTGAAAATCTTATGTGAAGTGAAAAAAAGCCAGACACAAAAGACTACGTATTGTATGATTCCATTTATATGATATACACAAAATAGGCCAAGTCATAAAGCAGAAGGCAGGTTAGTGGTTGGCAAGAGCTGGCTGGTAGAGGAGTTATGGGGAGTATATTACTTAATGGATAGAAGTTTCCTTTTTGGATGATATTGTGAATCTAGATCATGATAAAGGTTGCAAAACATTGTGAATGTCACTAGGTTGTGTACTTTAAAGTAAAAAATTTTATCTTCTATATATTTATGACAATAAAAGAATTATCAAGGGGAAAAAAAGACAACCATTAATTCCCAGTTCTGATATCCAAAACCCTGGTTTCTGTCTTTCCTAAGACTTTGTTACTTAGCTAGTCCTTCTATCTTATTACAGCAATTTTCTAATAAGTTCTTTACTCCTTATGCTTTCTATAATCAATTTTTGGTTACTTTCAAAGAAAAAACAACATAATTATCACATCTGTTAAGAATGTAAAGTAGCAGAACTTCGGGACGTCAATTTGGCAATATAGTCAAATATATAGTATACAACATATCTATAGTTGTATCTATACCATCAGAAGCAGGAACAGATAAATTGTGGTATAATTACACAAACAGATGTTACACTGAAGTTAAAATGAAAGAACAAGGGAGATATATATATATATACATACACACATATATATATATACACACATGTCAGTGTGCATTCATCTTAAAAACATTAGGAAAAGAACTCACCACAAGTAACTCCAAATATATATGTATGCTATACAGCTCTAAAATTTTATGCTATATATATGTGTGTAATAGCATTCATATAGGTTTTAAAACACATATTATAAGTTTCATTTCTTCATGCATAAGCAGTAAAAAAAATTAAATGTTAAATATCAACTTCAAAGTATGGCACTGTGGCAGATTGTCTATTCCCATAGTGATCACAACAATATCTCCTAGCCCACGTGTTTCTCTTACAGTGTGATCTTGTTATTTTACTCATTGAGTACTGGGTCTATATCCTTTACCACGATTGCAGATAAAGCTTTTTGACTCTCTCAACCAATAGACTATAGTACAAGAGACTACATGACTTCTAAGGGTAGATTATAAAAGTGTTATGCATTTCTGCCTTGTGCTTTAAGAATACTTACTCTTGCAACCCAAGAATCATTCTGTAAAGAAGCCTAGAAAGAAACTTGGAAGGACTCAGATAATATAGAGCCCCAGGTAAATTCTCAGCTGACAGCCAGAATCAACCACCATATTCGTGAGTGAAAGATCCTCAAATTATTCCAGTCAGTCATAGTGTGCCCCAGTCTTCAAATCCTTTCAGCTGAGTCTCCAGACATCATAGAACAGAGATAAGGCATCCCCACTGAGCCTTTTCCCAACTTTTGATGCACTGCATTCATAAACAATATAAAGTGGTTTTGGGTCATACCACGAAGCATAGGCAGGTTTGTTACTCAACAACAGTAACTGGTATAGGTCACTACTGGAGAAGAAAATGAGGAATGAGATCAGGAGTAGTCCTAATACATTAAGATTGGGAAAGGTAGGTAATAGACACCCAGATAGTCTTTAACTATTCTTTGCAGTTTACTTTCTAGTTTTTAAACATTATAATAAATTTAGAAAAAAATATGCATATCCTAGAAACTATTGTTTATATGTGCAAATACTTCAATGACAAAGTAGACACTATGAATTCATGGGTAATAAAATAGTTATAAACAAAATGGTTATGGAAAGAAAGGGCTATTTACGTGGCAGAAAATCAATGTTATCTTCTCTTCATTCCCTGTGTTAAAATATACTGGAGATGGAGCTATGGAGTCAAAATAAAACCCAAAGAACATTTTTATAATTAATAAGAAAGTAGTAAAAATTAGGTTTTAGGATAGAAGACTTTCTAATTTTAGCTTTCTATGCATCAGAATCTTCACCTACACAATTGGGTGACAATAATATTTCTATCATCATGCTGCTATTACTATCACAATAATTGCCAAATGTCAAAGACCTCTTTCAGTGAAATGCATAACTGAGTTTATTCCTGTTGTTGCTTCTTAAATCTCTACCTCTACATTGTCTACCTAAATCTACTCTAGTTTACACATTCACTTAGTCACCAATATTCAATTTTATTGATACCCTATGACAAGTACTTGCTAGATATTGATAAAATAGCAGTTATTAAAGTAGC
Source organism: Crocuta crocuta (assembly GCF_008692635.1). Classification (NCBI taxonomy): domain Eukaryota; kingdom Metazoa; phylum Chordata; class Mammalia; order Carnivora; family Hyaenidae; genus Crocuta; species Crocuta crocuta. The sequence continues at coordinate 1,056,762 of NW_027527808.1, forward strand.
ATTGTCCCTGCCTTATGAAGATGGTTAGGGAGACCTATGTTAACTCATTAATCACACAAAAACTGTAAATTTAAAACTTTTTTCCATAAATTTAGATCATCAGTCCAGACTTGCTTAGGAGTAACTGCCTCTTGAAGCTCTCCATTCTATTGTCTAATGAAGCTCTCCATTCTATTGTCTGATGATGTGGCCAAACCTGAATTCCCAACTTTCACCCTCCCAGACTGCTTTTCCTGCAGTTTTCCCCATCTCATATGATGGCAATCCCATCCTGCCTGGCTCAGTCCCCAAAATTTGCTGCTAGCCTCCAGACTCTGTTTTATATCCCATAACCAATCCTCCAGGAATCTTCAATCCATTCCTTCTCAGCATTATTAAGTGCCTTATGCATGTTACCATTATCTCTTGTTTGAGTTACTAAAACAACCTTTTAGTTAGTCTCCCTATTTGTACCCTGATTACACACCCACCCACTTGCTATCTATTCTCAACATAGCTTCCAGAGAGATCTTCTTAAAACATAAGTCAAAAGATGTGACACTATTGTTTCCAATATTCCAACGGCTTCCCATCTTATTCACAATGAAAGGAATAGTCTTTAACAGGGCCTCATTCATTTTCCTCTAGACACACTGGCCTCCTTGCGATGTCTCAACAATCCAGACACACTACTACTATAGGGACATTGCCCAACTCATCCCTCTGCTTGGATCATTCCTCCCTCAATAACACCATAGCCAACTCCTTTCCTTCATGTCTTCGTCCAAATACCAATTTAACAAAGAGCTGTATCCTAGCCATTTAAATTTGAGACCTTATTTGCATCCCATTCTTTATAGTCTATCCCCTTCTTCTATCTTACTTTTGGATAACACTTCTCCCCTATTCATGTACTGTGTAATGTATTCATTTATCATGACTTATCGTACGCTTCCTTAGCCCTATTACTTTAGAATATAAGCTTCATGAAAGCAGAGATTGTCATCTATATCATTCAGTATTGAGCTCAGATGCCGGCAAGAAAAAGAGAACCACATATGTATTATGAAGACAGAGAGAGAAATTGTGTTCTCATAAGTATGTCACCAATAAAATACACGAGGTTTCATCATTTGTTTATTCTTTCAAAAACTAAGGCTGGGCTGCAACTTCTGAACAAGATGAAATGACAGAAACCAAGTCTACCCTTCCACTTGCAACAACCAACATAACAGACTATATATGTGATGTAGTGGATTTCAAGACATTGAATATGAGGCAGCAAAGGACAATAATCCTTGGAAAAATGGGGGGAAAATAAAGCCAGTCCCACAGTTGCTACAATTTACTGCTCAGAGTTTCTGGGTTCCAGTGCAGGGAAAGGAAAATGAGATGGAGGGTAGGAATCTCCAGAGTTGAAGAGGCAGAACTGTGATCTGAGGGCACTGAGGTGGCTGAGTGCACAGAGACAAGCAGTAGTTATAAGAGAACTGTACAGAAAGATCTGCATCAAGTTTTTAACCGAATACTGATTGCCATATGTCATGAGAAGAAACTACCCCAGACTGGGGAAAGAACTATATGAAAAAATCAAAGGAAAAACATCTTTGAAGCTCACACAAAACTGGAAACAGTTCCTCTTTCCACTGGCTAAATGGATATTGTCTTAATTCTTGAAGCATGGGGAGAGCCTCAAAGGCTTTTGCTTCAGTGGTGGGACAAAATTAGCTTTACACTAAATGTTGCCCAATCCCATAGAAAAAAGCTAAAATGCAACATCCAAATGATCAAATAGTTACAAAGTGAATTACCTTTGTCACTGAACAAAGCCCAAGAATATTTATAGAAATGAAAAATATCTAGCATTCAAAAAGTAAAATTCATAATGTCTGGCATCCTATTAAATTTACCCGGCAAACAATTAAGCAGAAAAACACAATAAGGAGAAATATCACATATTTCACAGACAAAGAATTGGACATCACGCATCAAAATAAGGACTGTAACTGTAATGCCTATATACAATAACTTAGAAAAAAATGAGCATGTTAAGGAAAGACATAGAAGATAAATAATAAAAGACCAAAATTAAACTTCTAGAGATTTAAATATAATATCTGAGGTAAAAAATAAATTTGGTGGTATTAAGAGCACAGTTGAGGGGCGCCTGGGTGGCTTAGTCGGTTAAGCGTCCGACTTTCGCTTAGGTCACGATCTCGCGGTTCGTGGGTTCGAGCCCCGCGTCGGGCTCTGTGCTGACTGCCAGCTCGGAGCCTGGAGCCTGTTTCAGTCTGTGACTCCCTCTCTCTCTGACCCCCCCCTGCTCACGCTGTCTCTCTCTCTCTCCTAGAAATAAATAAAACATTAAAAAAAAAAAAATTTTAAGAGCACAGTTGACATTCCAGAAAATAAAGAATAAATGGGACAAATAGCAAAGACATATTAGGTGGTAGATTTAAATCTAACCATTATCAATAATCACATCAAAGGAAAAGCATCTAAACATCTCAGTTAAAAGTGAGATATTGACAAGTAGAATAGTAAAAAAAAAGAAAAAGAAAAGCAACGTTCTTCAGTATGCTCTCTATTAAAAACACACTACAGGCACCTGGGTGGCATTAGACTCTTGATTTTGGCTCAAGTCATTATCTTGTGGTTTGTGAATTCTAGCCCCATGCTGGGCTCTGCACTGACAGGGCTGGAGCCTGCTTGGGATTCTCTCCCTCCATCTCTCTGCCCCTACCCTACTCACACACATGCACACTCTCTCTCTTTCTCTCAAAATATATAAATAAAACTTTTTTTAAAAGTGCCAGATAAAAATTCTATTACCTTAACTAAAATCCAGTGCAGAAACAGAGAAAATCTTTTCCAGGCCCTTGCATCTTTCCCTCTATATAGAAACAAAATGGTTTAGTGAAAATATACTGTCCTGAAAGTATCAAGATCTGGATCCTACTCCAGGATTCACTATTAATTAATTGTGGCACCTTAAGTATATGACTTTATTTCTCTGATTTCAGTTTTCTCACCTGAAATATGAAGATGTTAAACTATGCTTTAAAACTAGAGTCTGAGTCTCCTTAGTAATCAATGGATATATTCTCAGTGACCTACCTCTACCTCAAAGTTATAATCTTTTATGCATTAATTTCAGTAATTTTTCAGATCATCCATAGGATACCTCATAACCCACAGCTAACATAGATTTTATGAGTCATTTTTATATTTTCACTTAAAACCAGGCAATACCCCATTATCTGAAACAGTCCTGCAAAAAAACCTCATGGAATAATGAGATACAAACAATACCTTGCCATCAACTGAAGACCAAGGGATATCAAGTGAAGCTGTAGAAATAGAGATTTCCTGATAGTGCAATAGATAAGACTGTGGAAGAATGGAGACTTCTAATGTTATATTAGTATGGGCAATATAAACAAATAAACAAATATGCATAGTGAAAGCACAATTTTTAAGTTTGAGCCAAAATTTAGTTTTAGCAAAAGAACCACATCTATCATATTGTTACTTGTAATCCATCACACTAAAATTATTAATTTCCTCCACATATTTTTTATTTATTTTATTAATTTGTACTGGTTATATAATTTTATAGAGACTTAGAAGCATACTAGCTTATGTTTAATGATATTTAGGAATGTGATAATAAAAATAGTTTTTCAACACCAGAGATGCCATAAGACTTTTGTATGCTCCTTTTAAGTATTTCATAAATCACCTAATGTGAGAAACATTGGGCTAAATATTCTGATTTCTGCTCTAAAGCACTATAGCATTCTCCTGTGTTCCCATATGCCATATTTAACCACTAGAGGGCAATAAGACACTTGGACTAGTAATTTTTCTTTATCATCCCCCTTTCTCTCCAGGAAATTTTAGGACTGAAAAAAGCCTGCTATCTCTTTTTTCATATTAAGTCCCAAGTCCAGTGTGTATTTTACACGGACTATTCAAATGTTTCTAATCTCTTACACAACAAATGTATTCCAATATTCTCACCTTCTCTGCATCTTCTGTCCACTTCTACAATAATCTTTTAAGAAAGTTCTAACATTTCTCTTTTATTAAGATAGGCCATTAATCCCAATAAACAAGAGGGGATCTCAACAAACAATTAAAATCAACTCTAATTGTTCCTACCCAAATATTGAATCTTGAGTTGGTGATAAGTAGCCCCAAATCAATGAATTTGCCCTATTCATTCCTGGGTTGCACATTCCCATCAGTATTAACACTGATCCATTCTTCTACACATTCCCCTATTCTCCGCTTACAGGTCCTCCAACTTCATTGGCATGTTTCTACTTTTTCCCAGAAGAGAACTTCTCAGTTCTTTTTCTTTTTTTTTAAATAATATTTATTTATTTTTGAGAGAGAGACAGTGTGAGCAAGGGAGGGGCAGAGAGAGAGGGAGGTACAGAATCCCTAGCAGGCTCCAGGCTCTGAGCTGTCAGCACAGAGCCGGAAGCGGGCTCAAACTCACAGTCTGTGAGGTCATGACCTGAGCTTAGGTCGAACACTTAACCTACTGAGCGACACAGCCGCCCCCCGAACTTCTCAGTTCTAATGCTCTTGGACCTAACAAAGAATAATGAAGTGGGTTTTGAGAAGACTGTCCTCTTATGAGGCTCATGCCTCAAGTAAAAATTATTTTAAATTTCTCCAGGCAATGAAAAGCTGTTGTCCTCTGACAAAGGCAAAAGTGTTGCATCTGGCGGTCAAAAAAGTCCCATATGAGGGGCGCCTGGGTGGCTTAGTTGGTTAAGCGTTCGCCTTTCGCTTAGGTCATGATCTCACGGTTCGGGGGTTCGACCCCCGCGTCGGGCTCTGTGCTGACAGCTCGGAGCCTGGAGCCTGTTTCAGTCTGTGACTCCCTCTCTCTGACCCTCCCCTGCTTGCGCTCTCTCTCTCTCCTAGAAATAAATTAAAAAAAAAAAAAGTCCCATATGAGGTTTCAGAGAAAACACTTTCTGTATCAGGGCCCTGATTTCCACCTAGAAAACCTGTGGAGTCTATGCATTTAATTTTGTTTGCAGCTCAGTTAATCTTATAACAGCCAGGGCCTGGCCTGATCTTCAATGTGAGATAAGGCGCTATGGGAAGAGGAAATGAGAGTCATCTTTAGTGCTGTCAAGAGTATCGTCTGATTTTTTTCCAGTATGTCTTAAATTGGCAATTAATTGGTCTAATTTGATTATTTGCAAGGAGGAGAAGGCCATTTAAATGCCATTCAATGCCATTTAAAAATAACAACCTACTTCACGATATTACAACTATCATCTCCATCACATCTATTACATGCAGTAGTTACCGTTCTAATATTTTAACCTCCATCTCTACCTTATCACAGTTAATCATAGATAAAAAGTTTAGTATTTGGGATGGCAATGTATCTTTCAGCTCCTAATACCTTAGTAGGTTACTTGAAAAATAGAGTCTGAGTTTATGCAACTCAAGAGAAATAGCAGCAACAACAAAGACAACTCAATTAAAAAATGGGCAAAGGACCTGAAAAGACGTTTTCCAAAGAAGGCTTTCAAATAACCTGCTGGTTATTTGCTCAGTATTGGGGCACTATTGGGGAAATGCAAATCAAACTTCAATGAGATACCACCTCATATGTGCTAAAATGGCTATTATCAAAAAGATAAAAGGTTTAAAAAAGAAGATAAAAGGTAACAAGTGTTGTCAAGGGTATGGAGAAAAGGAAATCATTACACAATGTTGGTGGGAATGTATATTGGTACAACCATTATGAAAAACACTATGAAGTTTCCGCCAAAAAATAAAACTACCGTATGATCCACGAATCCCTCTTCTGGGTTTATATCCAAAAGAAGTTAAGTTAGCACGTTAAAGAAATATCTACTTTCTGGGGCGCCTGGGTGGCTTAGTCGGTTAAGCGTCTGACTTTCACTTAGGTCATGATCTCGCGGTTCGTGGGTTCGAGCCCCCCGTCGGGCTCTGTGCTGACTGCCAGCTCAGAGCCTGGAGCCTGTGTCAGTCTGTGACTCCCTCTCTCTCTGACCCTCCCCTGCTCACGCTGCCTCTCTCTCTCTCCTAGAAATAAATAAGACATTAAAAATAAAATTTATAAGAAAAAAAAGAAATATCTACTTTCTCATGCTCATAGCAGCATTTTTATCATAGCTAAGATATGAAGACAACCTAAGTGTCTTCTGATGAATGAACTGAGAAAGAAGTTGTGGGATATATATAAAGTAGAACATAATTCAGCCTTAAAAAAGGAAATCCTGACTTGAATAAACCTGGGGGACATTATGCTAGGTCAAATTACGTTGACACAGGAAAAATAAAACCAAAAAACTGCATGACCTCACTTATCTGTGGAATCTAAAAAAAGTGAAATATATAAAAGCAGAGAATTGAAGAGGTGGTTACCGGTGGCAAGGGAGGTGGGAGAAATGAAAAGAGACTGATTAAAGGGTACAAAGTTTAAGTTATGTGAAATAAATAAACCTAACATACAGCATGATGAATATAATTAACAATGCTGTAATGAATTTGCAGAAATTGGCTAAGCAAGTAGATTTCATGGGCTCTCACAACATACATACAAAAAATAATTTTTTAAATGATAACTATTTGAGATGAATATATTAATTAGCTTTATTGTAGTAATCATTTTGCTATGTATACGTTTATCATATCATCATGTTGTATACCTTTCACATATACAACTGTTACTTAACAAAATAATAAACAACAACCACAACAAACCAAGAGCCTCAGGATAAGCTAATTTTCCAGCCTATAGCACTCTGAGTATGTTCTATTCATCATCCACCATCTGCATCTGCATTGCCTTGAAACTTGTTAAAATACAAGGTCTTAGGCCCCACACCAAACATACTGTATTAGACTGCCTGTGTTGAATCCACATATGTGTGTAAAAAAAAAATCTCCTCAGGTGATTCTTAGTTTCACTAAAGTTTGAAGGATACTGCTTTGCAGAGAAATGCAGCTTTTGGAGAGTAAGAACGAGGGAAAATGGAGGCAGAAGAGAAGGGCAAGCAATACAAGGCTTCACAAAAAGATCAGCCAATTGCTTAGTCTGTGAGCTATTATCTCCAGATAAGCTTTACAGAAATCTCAGTTCACCGAAAGGAGGAAATCCTCTCTATCTCCTTTTTCTCATGGCTCAATGTTGACCCCACTGTTTATTACCTGTCCTGCACATGAAGCCCTTTCATGTGACTATTAGGTCAAGCAGATCCCAGGCCCTGTGCTATGGTGTTTCATCAGAGTGAGGAAGTCGTAGGAGGAGGAGCAAAATGTATGTTCTGTAATTTTTCAAATGTATTTCCTCATTTGTGTTTTATTTTACTTCTTTTCTTTTATTTTTAAAAGATTTGAGAATTTTGTAAAGTGAAATAAAAAGCAGGCATTAAAAGGCAGAACTTGAATCTCTCCTTGCTTGAAGTAGAGTGTCAGTAATTGGCTTATGTTACTCCCCACTGGTACACAAACACACTCTAGTGAATCACCAAGGATGAATTCCAGTTCTAGGCTCCCACTTGAATATTTTTATTTGGAGTTGGAAGAAAAATGACTACCTCTTAAGTTTCAGCCTCCATTGTTACAAGTTTTCTACACTGCCTTCAAAATGCCTGCAAGAGCTTATGGAGCAGGTCAACAAGTCTATTCCAAGCTTTGTGCATTTTTCTTGGGGTGGCAAAAAGCTGAGAAGCTGAGGTGACAGCACAGCCCCCTCATCACCTATATCTTTTCTGTCATTAATTCTTCTTCCAAAGGAGCTCTTACTCACCCCTTTCCCTGCTTTGCCACAGATACTCACCAAACTGAAACCCTGATGATCTCCTGCCAGGTTTGATGCAAATATCTCTCCATCCTTACTTCCAGCTCTTCTCTCCCACTTTCTTGCTGAGAAAATGAGAAAAATTTGTGACGAACTGCTATTTCCTACATTGAAAAAAAATCTAGATTCCTTAGCTTCATTTTTTTTAACTTGCCTTAAACCATGAGAGACTCTTGAATGCTGAGAAACAAACTGAGGACTGATGGGTGGGGGGGGAGG